>NC_056726.1:1857806667-1857866667 GCF_019279795.1 Protopterus annectens | reverse complement strand
GACATAGTATCACAAGTAATATTATAATAATAATAATATTATAATCCTCTTTTACGAGAACAGATTACCTGCTAGTAACACTAAGGATACCAGGAAGACACAACCTATTGTATCTCCAGAAATGGAAGGACTCAGAACCTCGAGTCTATCCAGGCTAGGGGGCAGGAGGGAGGGACGCAAGAAAGAAGGCGAGAAGAAGACAACTAACATGGAACGTTATGGTACGACATAACTTCTTAATATTAAGTTGTCATTCTCACCTTCATTCTTGCTGGATGGGACAGCGTCCCTAGCATCTTAGTCCTGGGTGGCTCAATGGAACAGACTCCTGAGTACAGTGGAACCAAAATCAGCTCTATTTCTGGAGGCTAGATCAAGCTTATAATGGGCAATAAAAGTATGTTTGGATGCCCATGTAGCTGCTGCACAAATGGCATCTAGAGGTAACCTTGCTTGAAAAGCCGTTGAAGTTGATAGTGCCCTGGTTGAATGAGCTTTAGGCCTAGAGGGTAGTTGCCTGTGTCTCAACTCATAGATCAAGGTAATAATAGATGTCAGCCATCTGGAAAGAGTAACTTTCGATACTGGAATCCCTTTCTTGCCTGCAGCATAAGAGAGGACGAGCTGGTCTGATTTTCTGAATTGTTTTGTCCTGTCAAGGTAATACTGTAATTGGCGATGAACATCGAATTAATGTAATTTTTGTTCAGCCCTGTTGGTATAGTCTGGGAAAAATATGGGCAAATCAATGGAGTGGTTTAGATTTGCTTCCGATAAAACTTTTGGTAGAAAGGAAGGGTTTTTTCTGAGAGTCACCCTATATTTATGAAAAACCAAATAGGGAGGACGGACAGACAAGGCTTGAAGTTCCGATACCCTTCTGGCAGATGTTATAGCTACTAAAAACAGCGTTTTCCAAGAAAGAAGTTTGAGGGAGCAAGAAGCTGGGGGTAGAATTAGTGAAGTTAGAACTAAATTCAAATCCCATTGTGGGGGTGAATCTTTAACTGGAGGTCTGAGTAACAAAATGCCCTTGAGAAAGGCTTTACAGAGTTTGTGGGACATAATATTTGCTTCTAAGAGTCCAACATGAAAATTAGCAATGGCCGCTAATTGTACCCTGATAGTGGCCGATGATGACCCCGAATGAAAAAGCTCCGCCGGGAAGTCTAGAACCTCATGAAGGGGTGCATGGAAAGGATCTAAGGATCTAGTTTGTGTCCAGTGTGAAAAACGCTTCAATTTACTCACATAAGTCTTCCTAGTATTGGACTTATGGGAAGCCAGAATGATCTCACGAACAGGAGGAGAAATAAGGGGAAGCCTGGCTATGGCTGGAAGTGGAGCAACCAAGCTGTGAGGTTGATCGAATGTAGAGACTGATGCAGCTTGCCCGTGAGGTGGGTCAACAGATCCGGAAGGGGTTCCAGATGCCAAGGCTGTTCCAGTAGGTATTTGTGCAGAAATGGGAACCAAACTTGTTGAGGCCAAAACGGGGCAATGAGGATCATTTTGGATCTCAATGCAGTTGCTTTCTGAATTAGTTGCGGAATCAATGGAAACGGAGGAAAGGCATAAAGCAGACCCCGGGGCCAAACGTGAACAAGAGCGTCTCTGGGGGGTTGGCCTGGTAGAGGGAAAAGTGTGAAGAAGTCGAGGCACTTGCTGTTTTGTGGAGTTGCGAAAAGGTCGCAGCAAGGCTGGCCCCACTTCCAAAAAATTCCGTCTGCTACCGCTTGATTTAGAGACCACTCGTGAGGCATGAGGATAGTTCTGCTCAATCTGTTTGCTATGACGTTGGACTTCCCAGGGATGTGCGTTGCTATCAGAAACCGTTGAGATGAAATCGCCCATTGCCAAAGTCTGAGTGCTTCTCGACAGAGGGGGTAGGACTTTGCTCCGCCCTGCTTGTTTATGTACCACACCACAGACATATTGTCCGTTTGAATTGCTATAGTCCCCGTGGGAAGAGAGCTCTGAAGGGCCTGCAACGTCAAAAGCACCGCCCTCATCTCCAGGACATTTATGTGCAGGTGGCATTCTGACTGTTGCCAAGTGCCCTGGACCGTCCTGCCCTGATAATGCCCCCCCCACCCGATCAGGGAGGCATCCATTGTGACAGTGGCAACTGGAGGGGGGAGAACAAAAGGTCTGCCCTGAAAAAGCTGAGGGGACACCATCCACCAGGAGAGATGTTTCTTGCAAGATGGTGTTATCAAAATGTTGTGGGTCATTGGCAGCTGCTGAAAGGACCACTGAGAAAACAGCATCCACTGAAGGAGTCTCATGTGGATGCAAGCTAATGGAAGTAGAAGAATCGCCGCCGCCATGAGGCCCAACACTTTCAATACTAGCTTGACTTGGACTCTGCTGGTCTGAAACAGGAGCTGAATGTCTGTCACTCTCTGAGGTGGTAATGTTGCAGACATTTCTGTGGTGTTTAATACGGCGCCTATAAAGTTTATACATTGACAAGGTGACAAGGAGGACTTTGCAAAATTTATAGAAATACCCAGGCTGTTGCAAAGATGGATAGTATAATCCCTGGCCATTATGAGACCCTGTTTGGTGGTAGCAGAAATGAGCCAGTTGTCTAAGTATGGAAACACCTGGAATCCTTTTTGTCTCAGGTGAGCCGTGACCACTGCCAAACATTTGGTGAACACCTGGGGGGCTGTGGTGAGACCAAAGGGCAGGGCCCTGAATTGAAAATGACTGACTCCCAGCCGGAAGCGGAGAAACCTCCTGGAGCGCCTGTGTATTTTTATGTGGTAGTATGCGTCCTGGAGGTCTAACGAGCACATCCAGTTGTCTCTGCCAAAAAAGGGTAGAATGGACTGCTGTGTTACCATCCGAAATTTTGTCTTTAACACATAGTTGTTTAACCTGCTGAGGTCCAAAATGGGTCTCCAATCTCCTGTCTTTTTTTGGTACCAAAAAGAATCTGGAGTAGATTCCGGATCCTAGCTGATCTGCTGGGACTGCCTGGATGACTCTTTTGTTTAACAGCTTTTTATTTCTAGCTGAGCCTGACCTCTCTTGTGGTGGTATGTCTGGTAGGGTTTTGGCGGTTGTACCGGAGGGAAAATGAGAGGAATTTTGTAACCCTCGGATATGATCTTCTGTACCCATGTGTCTTGAGTGATAGATTGCCAGGCTTCTGGGTACAGAGATAATCTTCCCCCGACTGCCTCCGAAGGCGGACAGTCGGGCAGCTTCTCAGGGATGCTGAAAGGGTTGGTCAGGGAAAGATTCCCTGGAACCCTGGTTTTGTGGACCCCCTCTGCCCCTGGGGTGGCGTCTGTTATTATTCCCCCCTCTGCCTCTAGGGGGAAATTCACCACGTGTGGCAGGCGCGACTCCCTGTGGTTTATGAACCACATCTTTCCACCCTCTGTCCCTTAGGATAAGGTCTAGAAGGTGTGGAAAACGGACTCCACGGCAGAGAGTCTTACCAACTTGCTCGCATCTGGTGAGGGTATTCTTCACCTGAGGCCCGAACAATTCTGAACCATCAAAGGGGGTGTTGGTGAAGGACGCCTTGAAGGGGTCGGCAAAATTACAGAGTCGCATCCAAGCGTGGCGTCTCAACGCAACGCCTGTGCCAGTGGCCCTACTCGCTCCATCGGCTGCATAAGAGATTAGCCGCATGGAGGAGTTAACAATGGAGTTCAGGGTAGCCAGCTGAGAGTTTATTTTGTCCTTAAACCCCGCAGCAGAAGGATCCTGTACCGTTTCACCCAGCTCTGTGAGCAAGTCTCTTTGAAGGTGGGTGAAATGACATAAATAGTTCAATGATCGCATAGAAAATGTTGCTGAAGCAAAAGTCCACTTGCTGTACCTGTCCATGGTCCTGGACTCTTTGTTAGGAGGATGAACAGGTACAGAAGGATCAGCTAATTCCTTCTTAGTGGCTGCTGCTACCACCATAGCATCAACTGAAACACCTTTGGTGAGAAAGGATTTGTCATCTGGTGCAGAAATAAATTTAGAAGGCCTCCTAGGAGTAGGGTCCATTGAATCAGGAACTGCCCACGCCTTTCTAGCCACTACCTCCATTAGTGGGTTGAAAGGGGGAGACACCCAGGAGGTGGAAGGACGAGATCCAAAAACGTCAAGGTAAACCGACTCGTCCTCAGAAGGTTTGAGCATGGACCAATTTCCCCTCTGTCTTAGGATCTCCAGGATGTCTGAAAAGGAGACATCCTCAGAGGGGGATCTGGGGGAACCCTCTGACTCATCCAAGTCGGTGTCCGACGTGACAGACTCGGGGGAGTCTATGTGCTTCCTCTTGCACTTTCTTTTCCTAGGGGGTTCCCCTGAAACTTCAGGGGAACCCTCGGAAGAGGAGGAGACACCCAAAGTGGGTACCTTACATTTTGGATCTCTGCTGTCGGGTATAGGAGGGTGGCCAGAGACCGTAACAGGCACTACAGAGGGAGGAGCCGCAGAACTTAACCTTAGAGTGGACACTGGGTCCAGCACACTCCTCATCACCTCGAAGGCTCCCCCATCAGGCACCAAAGGTAGCCCCGGCTCCGAAGAGGCCAGAACCGCCCCCAGAACTGACAGAGAAGGCACCGAGAATGATGTCGGTGCTGAACTAACCAGAGCCGAAGCTCCGAGAGGGAGAGCGGGGTCGGACAAGGGTCCGATGCCACTCGCCCCCTCGGAGCCGACAGTGGAGTTTCGGTGCCCGGACCTCTCCATGGACGGAACCAATAAAGAGGTCGGAGCCGAAGGAGGAGGTATCAGCTCCGACGTGGGCAAGGTCACGGATCCGACGAACTCCGGCTCCGAACTCGAGAGATGAGTCGGAGGAAGAATAGATAACTGTATCGAAGGAGCCACAGTCTGGTGAGATGGGCTCTGAAGCATTTGGGCCAGCGCCTGAGACTTTATGAGTCTACTGACCACCCTCTCGATGTCGTGATCGGAGAGCCTGGAAGACCTCGATGAATGAGTCCTATGATTCCGCTCCGATAGAAAGGGGGACCTCGGAGCCGATCTGACGGACTCTAAAGAAGGGGACCTAGAGTGCTTGCGCGCTGGGGTCGGCTCCGATGATGGTTTCGAAGCGGAACCCACTTTGCTCGCCTCGGAGCCAGCCAGAACCGAGGTCGGAGCTGTCTCGACAACACCAGCCCTCGGCTCAGAAGCTGGAGCCGAGGGTTTGGTGGTTTTTGATGACTTCCTCGAGCCAGCCTTGGATGGGGAGTCATCAGGCTTTAACAAGCCCCTTAGAATAAGCTTGTTACACCTTTCCTGCAGGACTCTTGAACTAAATCCATGACAAACGGAACAAGAGTCCTGCAGGTGTAAAGGCCCCAAGCAACAGACACAAGAAGTGTGACCATCTGTCAGAGACATTTTCTGACAGCACGAGTCACACTTCTTGAATCCCGAGACCTTAAAGTCTTTGGACATTGTCCTAAGACAGTCACAATCAGCACACACACTCACTCACTTACACACAAGGGGGAGATGAGGGGACTGATTAAAAGAACAACACACACACACACACACACACACACACACAGAGGTGAGTAAAAAGAAAAACTAAGGCCTGTAGGCCTGAATATAAAAGTTAACTACAGGGGTGGGTAGGGCTTACGAAACAAAGTCTATTAAGTAAAATATCGATAGGGAGCAAAAGTAGGGAATATAGTCTAATAACTATCTCAAAAAAATTAGAAATTCGTTGAAAAAAATCCTTTACTGACCTGAGCCGGTAAAAAAGCAACCTCGCAGCGAAGCGGCAAACAAGATCTGGGGAGTTAGCGCATGGTATTGTGGTATATAGGGCTGCCTCGAGCCGGTAAAAATAGCTTTCGAGCTATAATATAGGCCGAGTCGGAGCCGAGGATCGGCTCCGAACCCATCCAGCAAGAATGAAGGCGAGAATGACAACTTAACATGGTTCGATATCTATGTTGACAGAGGCAATATCCCCTCTCTACTGGTCACCCATGACACCTATATCATACAACACCCCATGTGGCATGTATGTCTTTAGACATGTCCACCTAATGCAATGCCTACAAACATACCCAAATAACAGGACCATAGGACCTACACAAGGCCTGTATTGACAGACTCAGGGATATCCAGCTCTGCTCTGTATGTTCCTGAGTAGTCACAGGTGATATGTTCATGACATGTACAGCCATGTGTGGCCACAGCTCCTACATATACCCCATGTCAACAACTGCAAGCCATGCATGCTGTGTGCTGTCTGGACATTAGCCTTAGTACCACAATAGCATTTACATGCTGGGGTGAGATGTTTACAAGCCACAGACCTCGCACATGCTTGAATGAGTGTACTGCCCAGTTCTAACAGAGCACATTGCTGGCACTAATCCAGTACACATGAGGTGTGTGTGGCAAATATGATGTGCTCACTGTTAACCATTACAGTGCCCTGGCTTCACCATGGAACTGTCAAAGTAACAGTTCGTAGGAGCATAACATGGAATAATGCTGTGTGTGTCACGCTATGTGCTGTTGTAATATATGTACACATGGCTACTCAGTGAAAGTGGTCGTGTCCTACCAGTACATGAATACAACATCCATTATGGTGTAATGCTCGGCTATGTTTCACACATGGCGTGGGGAAGGTGTGGAATGTATCCTCTTGACCTGCTAGTGCACGTACTGATGTAGACTGCATATGTGTACATGTATTGCTGTTTGTGTAGATTCCATGTGTGTGCAGTGTCTGATGTCTGAAGGTGACCGTTGTCTTAGAACATCATGCTGTTGCAATATAGCCTTAACATTGCCAACTGTATATGGTGATATGCTCTAAGTACAGTAAGCCGTACATGAGGTATGGACAGATGTTTGGACATGACTACTAAGTGGTGCGGCTTCCTTGCAGATGAATGATTACTGAGGACAGCTCACTGATGTGTTACAACTAGTCCTACAATAACCTGTGTACCTGTTAAGGTCAGGTTTTGTTAATTGAAGTGGAAGACAGACAATGTAGAATGCTGTAAGGGTGACACTGAAGGCAAACCTCATGGCACTTGTAACAGTAATACCTTCCCTGTGCATATATTGTGCATATATCAGCACAGTTGTCAAAGGAAAGAGTCAGTAAGCATTGTACCGGATGCGATAGTGCTGTACTTCTATGGTACCTATCATGAGATAGGCTGGTGTTTGATTCACAGTACTGGCACATGTGGGTGTGTGTCCATATATGTCACGTATGGTCGGGAATACATCCCACATGTTATCACTCTCCTGAACACTGTTGTTGACACCAGTACAGAGTGAAGTGTAGAAAGAAAGGCATAGGCAGGTGGTTAAACCTCACACATGTAAAGTGTTTGTATGTGTGTAACATAGGTGTATATATTTGTGAATACCAGTGTGTGTGTGTGTGTGTGTGTGTGTGTGTGTGTGTATGGCTGTCCGTGTGTATGGCTGTCCAGTTCCTGAAGTAAGGCTGTATTTTACCATAGTAAAATGTTAATGCCCCCTCCCCCCATCCACTCAAAGCATCCCCGTTGATATCATCAATCATAGATGGGCATACTAACCACCTGTTAACATGTACTCCCTGGGGTGTGACCGATTGTTACATAGCCTATTGATGGACCCCCTCCCCACATACACTCACTGCACTGTAGTATCCCTGTCAATGTCCTCGATCTTAGGCCATTACAACTACCTGTACATGTGTAATCTCTGTGGCGCATTTTGTAATTGCGTAGTGATGATATGCACATAGGCATGGGTACTCATCCGAACACTGGCAACTGTGTGTGTGTCAGAGTGTGTGTTACTGTGTCTGTGAATCCCTGAGTGTGTGGGTGTGTCTGTGTTTGTATGCTGTCATGGCAGTGGGTATTACCGCTTCCCAATGAGAAGCTACTATTTCTACTGGTCTTTACCCTTGTCTTCTGGCATACCACTCTTTTACCCACTCCGCACTCCAGGTAACTATACATGTGATGTCACCCACTATGGATGTGATGTCTCTGAACACAGTAGTTTACTACACAGCTATCATGCTCTTGGATCATTAGGGCAGTAAACATAATTGAAACATGGGAGAATATAACTGTGATGTGGATGCTACAATGGTGCATGCAGGTATTGTCATACTGACCTGTGGGTAGTCAACATGTACATATGGAACTCCTGCAAACACCAACATCCCCCAGCACATGCAACTACACCTGAAAGAGGAAGGCAGAACATCAGGATCAACATGCTGTTAGTGTTGTTACACATGATAAATACTGTCAAACGTACAAAATGCACTCTACAACTGCAACACATGGTATGCCTGCTGCCTGTTAACACTACTCAACAATATTAATCTACAATTGTCTACCTAATATGTTCACCCTGTGCATCAGACCATATGACCATGTCCCTGCACCGATGGTGTGGATGACAGGGATGTGGCACAGGCATCATCATATGCACAGGGTGATAATGTTTGCCAGAGGCCTAGGCTGTGCCATTGGATGACATCATGCGTGTGTGTTAGGGCCTGTGATATCATTGGGTGTGTGTGGATGTTATGCGTGTGTGTGTGTGTTGAGATGCCCTACATTTGTATCCAGTGTGTGTGTATGCATGCACACAAGTCTGGCATGTGGCTGGCCTACACAGGGGTAATATTAACAGCTGCAGACTGTACAAGGCAGCTTTCACAGTTCACGGTGTCTGTCCACGGCCATGTGACCTGCACCTGCCAGGGGTTGCACGGGCACTACCAGGCGAGTTCCAGCTTGGGTACCGTCTGATGAGACATGTCCACTGGATTTGTATCCCTGTTGGGACCGTCCAGGACCACGTGTTCGTGGCCTGTTGTGTCCTGGTGTGGACTGCACAGCACCAGCTGCATTGCTGCTGCTACTGCCACTATGGGAGTGGGCATGTGCAGTGGCATGTTCACGTAGACCTTCAACAGGTGATGTACCGGACCTACATCCACATGCCCGGCACCTCACTCCCATCAGATGTTCCAGCACAGACATTCCACGCTCAAGGATTCACATGCCACGGTCAAGGACTCCCACCATGTCACCCAATCATCTATCCAACACATCTGCAAGATGAGGGTGAGCATTTTCAATTGCCTGGATGTTGTCAGTTAATGAACAGACAGCAGCCCTCTCATGCCTCAGACCTTCTCTGTTGTGACATTCAGCATGTGCCTATGCCTCCATTACAGCCCGAAACATGCGTCTGGTGACTCCAGCTGATGTGTTTGGTCTTGCAGGGGCATGTTGGCCAGTGGTCCTCCTACAAGCAGCGCTGGGCACATGCCTGTGTGGGACATCACCAGTCTGTTGACTGGGATCATGGTGTGCAGGCACACCTTCCATAGTCACCACACTTCCCTGTTCCATGCTACCACCCACCAACTGTCCTTCCTCTATGGCCGGTAGTGATGGGGTATGTGCAGGCAGGGGAACTGTGTGCGAGGATGAGGGGGAGACAGGTGGAATGGAAACCAATGATGGACCGCAGGAGGGCAACGCACCTACATCAACACCTGTGCGGGGAAGACAAAACTGTACATTACAAGTTATACCAGACACACGCACACACACACAAACACACACAGATGGAAAGACACACAGACAGACAGACAAACGCAAACACACAGACAGACAGACACACAAACACACAGACAGATACACACACAGACACACACATGCACACACACAGACAGACACTGACACACACTGATACACACTGACACACACGCTACATGCAGATGATATGGCAGATGGCAATCAGCTTAGAAAATTATAGTTTCAGCGTAAGCAATTATAGTGGTACTTATCATACATCCCTGAGTTGCACACAACAGCATGCATGTGTTATAGCAGACAGCATGCACCTTACATAATTACAGTGGTGGTTAGCATACATACCTGTATTGCACCATTTGTGTTAGCAGCCTATGCCCCATACCTGCAACACAATGCATGCACTTTGCACTGTTGCACTGCGCTGCCATGGTGTGTGCAACATACACCACATGTTAATAGACCATTGCTGACCTCTGTACATCTGCCACTGATGCTTTGTGTTTGCCACCACCCCTATGTGTGAGGACATGAGCTGTAGGGTATGTCGACTGCATACTATGTTTGCCTAAGCCCTAGCTTGCATATCTCCCCCAAAGCAGTGCATGTCTGTTCAACATTATTCCGCCTACCCCTGAGCTGAGTGTAGACCTTGTGCATGCGGCTGTACACACATGTTTGACATGGCTGTCCTTACTTTGCAATGATGCCACAGACCAGCACAGGTTTACAGTACACCGGCCTGCTGTGTGGCGTATGACCTTGCCAACCACATGTAGTATGACATGTCTTGTGCTGACGTGTTGAATGACATGCATACATGTGTAACACAATGGTGTCATTTCCAATCTACAGTACGGTAATGGTGTCCCAATGCAAGAATGTGTTATACTAACATGGGCCTTCAGCTGAAGCAATGTTGTCTGTCCACCCTACAAATATGCAGGGACATACTGCACATTGAGCTGATGTGCATAGCCACTGCAGGGCATCATGTGGCTCCACAATTGCTATACAGTGTGAGCTACTGACACGGTTCATAGCCATGACTATTTTCACATACAATACATATCTAATGTGGAATGTGACCCACGTCATTGAGGCATATACACAATAAACCCTAATGTGGAATGTGTGACACAGGTCACAGAAGGGTATACGGCTGACACCCCTGCACATCTGCAACCATATTACAGATACCTGGCAACTATGCCCACACATGGCTAACTTACATGTACTCTATGTCCTACATGCCATTTGTGTACCTCACAAACATGAGGAGCAGGCATGACAGTGATGTCTGACACCAGCAAGGTGAATGTACTGTATCTGTGGCTTGATGTGGACGTATGTGTATGTTGTTCAACACATGTATGTATTTGGATATTGTATAGGTGAATGCTTCCATGTCGTGACACACTCCAAATGTTCAAGACATGTTATGTGGTGGTTACAAGTTATGCCTACACAAGCTGTGCACAGGCCTGTATGATGTTTAGTGTTTCACATCTGCAATATCACCATTACACAAAGGCCATAGTTGTATTGTGTCGGGCCAGTGTACAACAGGGTGTACACACATGTACATAACTTCTACTGTGTGTGTTGCTTCATGTCTCTGGCCATCCTCCATGGCCATGTGTACCCATGTTCAGTCCAATGGTTGTGATGGTCATCTTATTTCACATGTCTGTATTATCCCATATGACATACACCTATAGATATCATATGCCCCACTGAGGACAGGGTTATGCAGACAAAGGGTGGTATGTATGGGATGTGAGACATGTTTTGCAGGATAGTTGAGAAGTGTTGCAGTCAGCCCACTACATGTCATGGACATGTCTGATAGCACATGACATTGTGTGACATTCACAGCAAGGGTATACTCAGCAAGGGTGTATCCTGTGGGCCAGGCATACTCCAGCTCCAACACATTTAGTGTGTGTGCACACATATGCTCTCTGTACAGTACTGTTCATATGACCAACATGCGTAATGCTGACATGTAGTACCTGTCCCTACAGTGGAACACACCTCCACCATTGTATTCACTGTTGTCCACACATCTGGCAATGACAGTTTGGAAGGTTTAGTATAGGTGTGTCATATAGTCTTCAATTGTTTCACAGAGGTAAACAGTGTGATGCATTGTAGGTCCGACCAGTGTCCATTAACAGGACCACCATACATTATGTGTAAGTGTGTTATGGCAGATAGCATGCTATTAATATGTTCCGTGCATTATCAGGCCTGGTAAATAATAACAATCTCACCTGACACAGGCTGCTGTTGCTGCAAAATGCCAGAGGTACATAAACAGGGGTGTCACAGCAGTAAGAATATTATCCACACCTGTGTGATACTACAGGGTGCAATGTCCATGTTAACACATAAGCCAGTACAATACATTATACTATGGAGTATGCACATCTGTGCATACATAGAGTAGCAGACTAAAGTATGTGGCATGTGTGCATACATGCCTTGCATATGATGTTACATGATGGGGTCAGGTCACAGTAACTCACAGAGAAGTACAGCAGTACAGCTGAACATGCATGTGTATCACATTTATTAAGATTGCAAATACGTCTTTGTAACTCTACATGACACAAACACCACTGACATGTATAGGTCACACACATTTGACACCTACTGGTGATGTGATGTTATCGCCGTATATGTGTGTGTCATGTGATGACATTGCTCATACACCATGTGGATGTTGTCTTGACTTGGGCATGTCTGTTTCCTGTAGTGGTGTCTTGACCTATCAGCACATGCCTGGATGTGTTCACATTAATGCAATAGACCTTAATGCTTTGTATATGCCACATATATAGTCATACATAGCCGTTAGGGACATGACCTGTGACCCTGCAGACCTGCAAGCATGTATGTGTTTTGCCATATACATCTACATGGCACTGTACAGCTGTGTAGCATCCTGCAATGTAATGCCTGTTTTGCACATGTTTAACACATGGGGCAATAGCTAGCCTGTTGGTATTTGCAGGGTTGGATATCAACTATAGCATGTATTGTCATAGTGATCTAGTAGGTTATATGCCCTGGGCCATTTATGAGCCTAGGCAGACAGGTTACCTAGCTGTAGGCAACAGACAGGTAAGTTTCAGTGGCCATTTCAAGCAGTGCCACAAAACTGATACACATGGTTACTGATATATTTGGCATGTGGTGATCACACCATGTCACGGAGAGGGGCGATCTGCAGCTTCACTAGACAGGGATGCATAGTATGGCAAGAGTATGTTAAGTGTATGGGACAGGGATCTGTCAGGCATGTTGTGATCCTTGTACTAGAAAGGTGGATGTCCATGAGGTATGTGTTTATTTGGGATCAGGATGTGTTAAGTGCAGCATGTCCAACACCTCTGAGTTGGACATGGCTTTATTCAGGGTAGGCTGTATGCTACATAGTGCAGCTAGGGATTGTGAAGGGCAGTGTAGGCCATCTACACATGGGCAATAACCCTTAAAGGAAATATGTGATCTATTATGGGTCACATGGGTGTTGAGTATGGCTGAGCAGTTATCTCTATATTCCTTGATGACACCCTGTCATGATTAGGGGTGCCACATACAACTACCTGTCTTTTGTGGTGATGTAACTATCATAGGGAAGTACTGTCCAGCTGCATCCCATTAACACAGTTGCCATTATGTTGACCGCTGCCTAGATAGTAGTTAATGGGTATAGGGTTTGTAACATAGGGGATGACAATGCAATACTTAGCTGTCAGATTGTGGCCATACATCACACACCACACATCTGACACACTAAGGCCCTTCTGTATGTTGAACGCAGCACACATTGAGTCAACTATTGCTCCTAGCTCATAGTCATTTTCAAACATCAATAGACTGATGCCTTCTGTGTTAGTCTATGTGGTATAGATAACAAAGAGGAGGAGTACCAGGAATGACCCCTGTATACTGTGGCTGGCACTGGTGTAATGTGCGTCAGACACCTTCTGTAGTGTGGGTTCTGCCAGCAGTCCAGTTGCCAACCACTCCTGTGACATAGGAATATACATCTAGTTTACTGAGTGTAGTTGGAACACAGTATGGGTGATGGTGTCCTACGACCTGGCAAGGTCATGATATGCAGTGTGAATCAACCCTACTGTCATCTACATCTGTACCGAGTACATCAATTACGTTGACCACGGTTCATGGCCGTACAGACCAGACTCAGCAGGGTAGTTGTGCACTATGTCCCATTATCAATGGTGTCTCCCCCTTTGTGGGGTGTGATAACTGTTGCTGTGCACCATTCTGTGTGTACACAGCCTGACACAGAGCTATGATTGAACATGATCTGTATGTGGATAGCTGAATGTTCTTACATTTGTGCAAGATACACCCTGGGATGTTGACAGGTCCCATGAAAGCTGTATGTATGGCTTTAGAGAGTGCAGCTTGTACCTGCATAGTCATTAATACAGCAGCCCTGTAGTGTACATGGATATATTACTAAGTGTACCTGCTGGGGGTGGGGGGGGAGGTGGGAGTGGGTTTAGGTTCTCCGAGACCCTATCTGGATGAACAGGTGCTATTTCTGTAGGTGCAGTACTTCCCATGCCATAGTGCTGTGCAGCACGGCAGGTCTTTTCGATGCCATTGCGATTAATGACACAGCTATAGAATGCTCTGTGTTTGGCCTCATAATATGTGGCTGATTAGTTACACAGTAGCTTTGTGTGGTTTTATATGGTGTATCTGCATCTTACTGAGGTTGACCAGGGATCACCTATACTCATGTGTGTTCACTCTTGCAAAAGTTACTACCTTCTGTGGTACAGTTTAAAGCATGGTACCACCAGTTTGCCTACTTGTATGTGTTGGGTTGAATCCTGGTTCGGTTTCATTGACACAATCACTGCACATATGTGACTGCTTAAGGTTTATTTGTGTAGGATTCAGCATTTGCACATGCATTGTCCATCTGCATGGGTGCCCTGGCACTCACCACTCTGCTCTTAGGAAACATAACATTGGCATTGGAGACTAACTATGTGTAGCATACTGTTAGCCCTGTTTGTGTGATTACTGTGATCCAGGTCAGTGGGGTCGATGGAATCCAACATGCATTAAGCACAGGTGTTGGTACATGAGGAGTCTTCCCAGTTCATACTGGAATAGTTGAGAGTAGTCATTATTATGGTTCTATCTCAGACCTAATCTTCTCCATTACAGCACATTATGACAGTTGGAAAGTCCGCAGCTTGGTGGGTGATCTGTCTCAAGGTGCATTTTGAATTACACTTTGGCACAAAGGTAGTTGCTCAGCATACTGCATCTGATGTTATGCAAGTGCAGTTAGCATGGGGGTGGTACATATCCTTCAGGAATATGGACACACCTGCGGCCTGTGTGTTCCGATAAAAGATAATGAGCAAGAGGTGAGGTATGTGTTATAAAATGGCCATGCAGGTGTGCTCTTCGGAGCGTTGAAATATGTCTCAGCCACTGCACAGATATGTTCTCCATGTTAGGGATTGACATATGTGTGTCCGTATAGTGTTTCTGACATGTATCATTGTGTAGCAAGACCCACAGTTTATTACTTGGCTGTCCCTGTAACATCAATGGACCCTCACTTGAACCATGCATGATGAAAGCACTATAGGGGAAGCATGAGCTCTAGGCAGTATCCATATTCCCAGAGGTGACAGGTGCAGGCCCTGTCTGGCAAAGCATCATGGTCTGTCAACCATGTTATCCCAGGACAACAGATACTGGATACCCTGTGACATGCACCACTACACTAGACAACTGTGATATACAATCCATTTGTCCCTGTACTGCAGTATCCTTCTGGCCAATGGCAGAATGCTACCCAGGCCTTGGGACACGCCTGCATGTGCTACAAGACCTGACAGTTCCTACATGTGTTTCCATGCAGTCCAGGCTACTGTATCACAGGTCCTGCACAACAACATGTAATATGTCAGAGCCATGTGTATAGTTCAAAAGGTGGTCTGAGTGCATGAGTATGTGGCTAATCATGGTAGACAGGCAGCTGACAGTACGTATGCCCTCGTAAACATTGGTGTGCAACATAGTGCTACAGTTTGCATTCACAAATGAGTACTGTCGGGCATGTTTCCAGTCATGTGTTCAGAGGTGTGGCACAATTATGCAAACTATGTCATACAGTTTGTGTATTTCGGTGTCTGACTCTTCCTGCTTGGGGGGGGGGGGGGTCACTTGTTTGGCCAGATACTTAGACGCATCTGTGAATGTGTGTGATTTCCAGTAGTGTTTGTGGGTGTCCTTACTGTGTTCTGGTAAGGGTATGTGTTGGTTGTGTTGATGAGCTGCATGTATTAACCTACACCTCATAACTGTCCAGTCCAGTCATGGCTGTAGACTGGGCTGCCTTCCAGCTTACCTCTGTAGCTGCATCCCAGACAATGTGTGGGGCGTGGTGTTAGGTGGGTCTGGCAGTGTACATGGCATAGAGATTACATTCCCCCAGGATGGCCACGTACACAAAGCTGACATTAGGAAATACCAGTAGCTGACTAGTGGACATGCCTGTATGAGCAGTCAGTACTACAAGTACCAAGTACTGTATTTAGTTTACGTATTGCCTATGAAGATGTTTTAGACAGTGATGCTCACATGTAAATATTTGTGTTATGGACGTGACAACACTGGCTATTACGGAAACATTGCATCTAACTTTAGCAGCAATCCTCCTCTGAGGAGTACATCACATCCTGTTAGTTGATTACAGATGATGCAAGTGTCTACAGGTCTGTTTCCTTCTCTGGGTATATACTCACATATCCACCAGGACCATGAGCTCTGTTGGACACAGACTCCCACTCTTCAAACAGAGTCATGTATCAATAGGCTCTGATGCCACTATCAACATGATCAGGATATAATCAGATAGTGTGAGCCATCACCTATGATGCTGCTATTACACATGGACAGCTGTCTCCAACATCTTACACTCCTACTGCAGATGTTACACTGGTGTTAAAGATGATATGCAACCCATTTCATTACCAGTGCTGTGTACTACCTTACATACAGTATGTGCAGGCGGCTGTTAAGTTGGCAATGAGAGGCTGGGCTACACAAACCTGGTAGTTCAACCAGTATGTCTGTACTCTCAATATCCACTGTATGTAGGTGTGCACATAGCCATTTGGCCCAGCCCTGTAACAAGGGTCACTATACATTTGCATAACATGTACACATGCACAGCTGTTATTGCTTGCAAACGATAGCAGAGAGGTGGATATTACATGTGTTATGTGCATGGATAGTTACCTGGCTCTTCTAATTATCTTTGCTATCATGCTGCTACACTGTCAGATGAATACTAATGCTATGTATCCTGTCATTGAGTATTGTAATTGCCAATAGACATAACTACTGTTTGCATAACATAACAGAACTGCTATGTAGAATAGAATGCAGATCTGCCTAGAATATTGTATATTACACAGTTATTGGCACAATGTCCCACAATGCACACCATATCTGCACAGTAAGCCCACCTTTAACATGTTCATCTTACTTATACACCCATACATATGTCGACTGTTACAATATATCGACATACACTATCCCCTGTTATAGCACATACTTGTTGGACCAGTTCTGACACTGACAGTGGCTGGAAGTGAATAGGTGGGTTCCAAGCCCTTATCATCCCTTGTGGTGTTTGTGGAGTGTGCCGTGTGACCTACAGCAGTACACACATAGAATACTTCAAGCATTACTACTGCTCAACACTACATCGCTACAAGATAGCTATTTCCACTATATGCACTGATTACACTGTAATTCTTACAGTATGGATACTACATGTTATACATACCGTCTTAGTAATCGGAGGTGTTATTAACTAGTGTAATACTCATTTTTGGTTCATCTTTCAGTGTTTTGTACTGTCCTACAGGTAGATACAGATGGTCTGAATGTGTGAGAAGCCAACCTATTATAGTTACAGATCAGTAACATGTACTATCCTGATGGCCAACTGGTGTTCCTAAGTACTAATTACATGCACATCAGCTGTGTTGCTACTGCCTTAGCCAATACCATGGCTACAGTGCAGTATAACTGAGTACTCCACTTGGGCTTTGTCCCTTTGCCTTACTTGTGAGGAAGACATTGTGGAAGTTTTGTTTGGAATCTATTGCAAGAGCTGTATGGAGACGAACAGTAATATATTGTGTGTAATGCCCAGAGGAGTTGGTCTAAATGTGAGTATTGCTGTTATATTTCTGAACATTGCTACTTGTGCAGGGTTTGTCTGTAACTAATACTTCTGCATATGTTTCAGTCTGGCCAGGTTGTTTGACTAGCTCAAGGCTGCATAGCTATGCATATAATATTAGGGGGTTTACAGTGTGCTTACCAGACACATTTAGTTTGGTGTTACTGTGTATCATACTGTGCTAATAATCAGTACTCTGTAAAACTTCTTGGTGTACGAACCTTTCAACCCTCTGAAACAGGATTAGTTCATACAAACCCTGTTACATCAGCAGCTGTTCAATTGTATAACGGCAACTATTTCACAAAGGGCCATGTTAGTGTGTCTGTGTCCAGGTATGTTAAGGTTTCAGCAGATGTTGTACAGTAGTTGCATAATTGGTTATGGTATGACAGTATGTACTGATGTAATTATTTTGGTTTTGGGGTAGATGTTGGTGGGTGTACATAGCACATGCACGTGTGTAGGAACCACTTTTATACAAAGTCTATATGTGTGTGGGTGTTCTTTCCCTATGTGAACACCTATTCCTTAGTGGACTAATGCTATGGTAATTGCAGGCTGATTCATTAAGGCACTATTAAATGCTTCCTGTATAGCATGCAGGTACTGTTGGTCCTTGAATCCTTTTGGCAATACGTCGAAACGTAATAAAGATTTGCAAAATTAAAGTTGTCTGTGTAATTCTGTCATGGATATTTTCAGTCATTGCAGTTGTGTTGGTGACTGTGTCCATAGAAGATATCTGTAATAGTGTATTGGCATATAGTCTTCATATGTTATGTTCATATTGTTTGGGGGGGGGTGTGATTGCTATGGTCCATGTTATACTCAGATATGACCACTTCGGATGCTGTCTACAGACATGTATGTATGTGTATATGTATGTAAATATATATATATATATATATATATATATATATATATATATATATATATGTATAGAGATATATACATTATTGCATATGTTTATCTGTACCTCCATTAACCTATCTATATATCTACATATATATATGTAGACCTGTATATATCGACATGTCTCTATGAATTTTTATCTCTCTCTCTCTCTCTATATATATATATATATATATATATATATATATATATATATATATCAGTTAGGGGTCTGCTAATGATTGGCAGTAGATTTTTATGGTGCCGAGTTAACAGCCCGACACCCAACCTTTAGCGAAGGCACGCCCATTTACACATGTCTTTTGGAGGCCACTTGACCGCGGGGAGGACATGCAGACTCCACAGAGAAGGCGCTCCAGCCGTGAATCAAACAGGAAAATATATATATATATATATATATATATATATATATATATATATATATATATATATATATCTACATATGAGCATACACCTTTAATTGGGTACATGGCAGGTTGTCCTATTTCAACACATTCCTCCTTTTTGTGTTTTAACCTGTCTGCATACACAACTGGGATATGTACATACCAGGTAGCTTAGTGTTAGGTTACTCTGAGGATGGAGTACATGGTTGCGGGTTCTATTCCTGGAAGGTGTTATTATTTTACCTCTCAGAGTAGGCACTGGTAGGGAAAGTGTGAATAACGCACATTTACGTGGTTGTGAGCAGGTTTGCCTGTGGTGTACACGACTTTAAGCAAAGGTCAAATGTGTGAAGCGCTTCTCCATTTACCATGTTTCAGCACCGCTTACCATTGCGCAAATACATAGAAACCCGCTTACAACTGCTTAAGAGTGCTTGAATCCACCTGCATCCAAAAGCCCTTATTCTGGCCCTCAAAATAACCTAATAGCCCTTACAGGTCTTGGACCCGGGACCATGAACTCCACAGTCACTGACTTTACCACTAAGGCATCTGAGACATGCACAAATGTTATGGTGTTTAGAATAAACATTGTACTACAGATATTCCTCACTACTGAAAACAAATGTGACAGTTGGTGTACATATGTCTGATACATGTTAATGTTCATATGTTTGTTTAAGTAGGTGTTGCAATGTGACATGACAGGGTGTATTATGAATGAGTAAGATTCTTGCTTTGTGTTCTTTTTATATTGTCCCCATACTCCATGTATGCCCCTCCAGTTCACTTATTGGGCATCCGACCCAGGCCCTCCTTGATGCATGATTGCATTACCCATCATTCCTCCCCAACCCCAATCTTCACATACACAACAACCACCCCTTCTATGGTGAATTAGGTTAATATTATTATAATACCAGTGCTGCATGTGTTTTGTGTACACTCCAATTCCTTTGGAGTGGTTCTGTGTCACGAAGTGTGTTCATAGATGCTTATATATATGGCTATCGATGTAACTGTATAATATATATATATATATATATATATATATATATATATGTGTGTGTGTGTGTGTGTGTGTGTGTGTGCAAACATCACTGACACACACACACACACATATATATATATATATATATATATATATATATTTCGTATTAGTTTGTAACAATAATACATCTGTAGACTGGAATGTGTTGGTTCACAAACTACAGTACATTAGAATGTACTGTACATATGTACACAAAGTGACTGTCTCATTTGTGATCATTACAGTGAAATGCATATGGTATAAGGTGTAGCCTCAAGACCATGAACATGTGTACACCTCAGATGGCACAGTGGTACGTCCCATGACTATAGTGTGCATGGTCCAGGGTTCGACACCTGCGATGCTTTACAAATGTTTTTTACTGCAGAATAAGGCTCATTTAAACAGTTGTAAGCATGTTTAAATGTGTTTGTGTGACATTATAGCAGTGGTTAAACACAGTTAAACAAACTCTGTAACGTATAACCTGTGCACGCAAACACAGCCACATCTGCTAACTACTCCAGATATATACCTGTCAGTGACGTAACATCTCACTATGTGATGACATGACATTACATTCTCTGTTGACTGTACTCTCCTGCACACATGGGTTTATATGGGTGATTCGTATGTTTATTATACAGATGATTACTACCTTTATATGCAAGCTGTGGTTAAGGTATACTTTTGCACATGATAAACATCCCTGCCTTCATCAGGATTGTAACCTCGAATGAACAGATACTATGCGGATGCTGTAACCATTACACTGTTGACATTAACGTTGCTTCCACCTATTTCTTATTTAGATGATTTCTATGTGCAAGCTAGGCTAGGCTAGGCAAAGGGCGGGAGCCCCCAAACTCACTGAGCTTTACATACTCTTGAAATAACATATAACAAATGTACTGTGAGACAATACATTACATTCCTAACTACATTATGCATAGCCCCTCACTGACACACCTCAAGGAAAATCTTGTTGTGTGAATGGGTAACAAACTATACACCCCAGGCATCATGTGTTCCAGAACCATACAGCCAGGGGGTGGGGGAGCCTGTCCAGTTTGATAGCTGCAAGACCTGTTGGGGGAATTGAATGGTGTTGAATTGCCACATTAACATGCCCTCTTTAGATCATTAAGTGCCCCTATCACCCTCCACAACCCCAGTCATCAACAGCTTCCAGCAACTCTGCCTGGAATTGCTTCATTGGCTATGCTTCACAGAGGCTCAGTTACTTCATCAATGGTGCAGGGAAGGCCAACACACTGTTGCTATGCTTTTAATTGCCCTTGGGCAGATAGATAGTAGGCTATCTGTCAACCTCTAATGTGCAGGCCATCACAGTCATAATATGCGAATAAACAGAACTTCAGATCACAATATACAGTGTGAACTCACCATGTAGTCAGGAAACAGTTGAGTACAGCAAGAACATACAGAACACTGATACGTAGTCACTCCAAAAGCCTATCTTGGAAGCTAGAAGACTTGTATAAGTTTAAGGCTTTCTATTGCTTACCACTAGGCTACCTAAAGGGGAGATGAAAAACAAGCACAGATGGGGAACATGCATGCATTGATACCATACCGGCCTATGTGTCAGCCTTATGCTTTGGAATACTGGCCAAGGCTATTGGCGCCCCCATGGTGCCTTATTTAGGAGAGTCTCGAAGGTGAATACCAGCTCCATAAACAGCACAATAGCAGATTCAATGAGGTTGATGCTACTCAACACCAGGGGTTGTGATCACAACATGCATGCACTCACAGCACTCCTCAGGATGGACAACATCAACATCTGTGCATTAACTGAAATCTGTCTTAAGGCTCCTTAAAGCACACCAGCACTACCAGACTACAACCCATACCACACATTTCAGCCACAGAACATAGACGGACAGACATGGAGGGGCTGTATCCATATTCATCAGGGATGTCTACACCTCCAGGTTAGTGGGGCAGCATGATACCTCTGTGATCATCTATGTGCAGTTAACATCAGCCACAACTGCAATGTGGAATGTGGCCTGCTATGGATCACTCTCCATGACCCATGACCTCTACACCACCTACCTGGAGACAGTGGAGAACACAAAAGTCCTAACGCACACCCTGGCATTGGTTGATGTCAACTACCATACCATTAACTGGGAAATGTACTCCGGTACTCACTTCCAGGACCAGCGCTTCCTGGAATGTATCATCTCATATGCCCTGTATCAGGTGGTAACTTCCCTAACGTGGGGTGGAAACTACAGATGTGGTCATCACCAACATGGGCAACAGGTGCCCCACAGCGGAGGTTAACTGGTCAATGGTTAGATCTGACCATGAACTATTCACTGTTTCCACACCCTACCATCTCCCCCACCCACAGATACCACAGTGTATACCTTTCCTACAGCTAAATTTACACTACTAGTGACAGGGGTGGGGGGGTTTCACAGCCCCCATGCTAAGGGGAAACACTGCTCAAGATACAGACAGATTTACAAATGCAGTCTATAAGCACCTACACAGATGTATGGATCATGCCATCGCTGATAAACCAAGACTCACTCCTCCTAGACAAGGACACCAGTCTGGTGGACCTCTGCAATAAACAGGCTATACTACAGACGTAGGACAGTGTTCCAGACACATAGCAAATCCCACGAAGGGCAGACATCCGTGACCACTATTAGTATGATACGTAGGTCCCTCATGACATCATCCAAGGCTAACATCAGCAGGAAAATATGCAAGGATTCGAAAGATAACCACAAAGCCTTCTTTGGCTATGTCAAGGATCTACATGGTGAGACACAGATTTGCACTGTGCCGGTGAAATATAGTACAAAATATGCTGACCCTACTGATATCACCAACATCCTTGCAGATACATTCGGTGCATACTTCACCCTCTAAAGAGCCCACAACACTACACGAAAGGTACAGTATCCCAACCATCAGAGATACACAGGTGGAAATGGCCCTCTCTAACAGCATGACATAGCGTCAATGGAGGCAGATGTTGACCCAGACTGCATCTTGCAAATTGTACAAGACAACTTGCCCCCCACCTAATTAAGCATTCCTACCTCAGCCTCTTCACAGGCTACATGCCCATACAATGGCGCGTGGCATCAGTTATTCCACTCCATCACACTGAAATCACAACTGACCATGGTAACTACCACCCCATAAGCCTGACTAGCCTGGTCTGCAGTGGTATGGTTCGCATCCTCATGGCACTGATTGACAATGACATTGGTAACCTTCGAACACATGACCCAACCCAGGTCAGCTTGGTTGAGTGCAGTTCATGCCTACTGAACCTGTTTGACATCTTACATACAGTCACCAAGACGTTAGATGACAAGGGAGGTGGTTCACACATACTACCTGGACCTCACCAAGGCTGTTGACACCATGCCCCACTCAGGTATTATTGATAAACACACCAGACTGTACATTCACCCATACATCACAGGTTGGGTTGCCAACAGGCTTACACACAGAACTCACATGGTACGACTAGCGGGTCTTCAGGTCCAACTCTTGAACAGTCACGACTGGTGTTCCACAGGACGCAGTTCTGGGAGCCCTACTGTTTGGCATATATGTCTCAGATGTACAGGCAAACTCAGGTAAACTACGGCAGACCATATTTGGCAATGACTGCAAACTGGGAGCCATGACTGATAGTCCAGCTGACATGGACATCCCTCAAGGGGCCTCACAGAGAACGTCACAGGGTGCCAATGACACGGCCTCCAGCCAAGTGTCACTAACTGCATGGTCATTCCATTGTGGAACTGGCATCCACATATTAACACATGAGCGGCAGCCACTTTAATACAGACGAGGTAATGGGGTATCTGGGGACTAAGGTAGATAGTGATCTCCCCTGTGACAATCATATCTCCACAGTAGTTAGGACATCCTTCTATATAGGCCATCTGAATACTAAAGGATTCCCATCTAGACATAGGGGGGTTATAGTGCCCCTTTACTCATCACTCATTAGTCCCATCATAGGGTATAATAACCCATGTGGGATGTACCTCAGAGGACATGTCCAGCAGCTGGGGGGTCCACGAATGTACCTCACCAAGGGGAATACTGGCCTCCAACATATGGCCTATGCAGCCGGACTGAATAAACTCCTGCTTTACTCAGTGGCATCTCATTTACCCAGAGATGATCTCCACTGACCAACACAGCCATGTCGAACTCAAGCTTGGTGGATATGCTGCACCTATGGGAATCCATGTCACAGTGGGCCACACACTGTAGTGAAGTGACCTTGCCACAATAACTGGAAGATGCTGGAGGGACAGCTTCCTGTCACAGTCACACCCCATACTTTGGAGCAACATCCTTAACTACATTATAAAGAGCCCATCACTAACATTCTGCAAGAGAAACCTGGAAGGGTGGATGAGGAAGAGTAGATGCACCCCAGGGATCCTGCCATTGGCTCTGCTCCACAGAGGGATGGTTAATGAATCAGTGGTGTGGCAAAAGTTGACACATTTTGGCTGGCCTTATGAATGGCCTCTGGCAGTTGGCCAAGTACATACCTATGAATCTATACATACAGTATCTGCATATGCTGATAGCTTAATTTACTGTTCAGGTGTTGACTTACCTTGTGCCAATGGCTGTTGTGTGTGCAATAGTTGAGGGCTGCCTATGTTGGATGCACACAGTAGACTGCCTATACATGACAATTTATAGGTAGTCTTGTTCATAGGTTCATAGGTTGGTACTACGCTATCAGCCCTAGGGCCTATACAAGCCTAGCCATAACAATTCCCTGGCTATTTCTTCCCACACTATTTACTTCCCTGGACCCCTGTCTAGCAGGGCGACTGACGTGATCCCCGGGGTGAATGTCCTTTCTCCCACCCAGTCGTCAAGGTTCCTTTTGAAGAGGACCAAAGAGGCACTCTGCTTGACATGTATGGGCAATCTATTCCAGAGTCTGTGGAGTCTCTGGGTCAGGAACCTATCCCTCCAGCATGTTTTGTTTATTGTGATGACAAGGTTTAGATCCCTGCAGCGTGTGGCTCTGAGGGATTGGGATTTCTTTAAGTGTAGCACGTCCAACAGCTCTGGGTTTGACATGGCCTTGTATGTTAAGCAAAGATCGCCTCTGAGTAGACGATATGCGACAGAGTATAGCTGGAGTTTTTTAAGGCGGTCAGCGTAGAGCATCTGCTTTAGGCCTGTGATTCTTTTAGTGAGGTATTTCTGTGGCCTTTCCAGTTGTTGCTGATGTCTTGAGAGGTACATACCAAATGGGGCATTGTATTCTATAATGGGTCTAATGAGGGATGAGTACAGTGGGACAATGACCTCCTTTTTTCTGGATGAAAAACCCTTAGTGATGAAGTGTGCCACATAGAAGGATTTCCTGACTGTTGTGGCGATGTGGTTATCGAAGATGAGACCACTGTCCACCTGTGTCCTTAAGTCTCTTATCAAACTTTCGGTGTTTCGTGTACTGCCACCTATATGGTAATTCATGGATACATGTTTTTGCCCAAAGGGGATGACTATACATTTCTTGGCATTGAGCTTGAGCCCATGGCTCTGGCACCAAGCATCTGTTTCTGTAAGGCCCTTTTGTAGAGTATCCACATCATTTGGGGATTCAATAATGGCTCCCAGTTTGCAGTCATCTGCAAACTTTGTTATCCAGAGTCCCTTAGTGTTGGCCTGTACTTCAGAGAAGTAGATGCCAAACAAGAGCGGTCCCAGGACTGAACCCTGAGGTACTCCACTTGTCACTTGTCTGGAGCTGGATTTGGAGTCGGCTACTTTTACAGTGTGGGTTCTATCAGTAAGCCAGTTAGCAACCCATTGGGTGATGTAGGGATTAATGCCCAGCTTAGTAAGTTTATCTATGATTCCAGAGTGGGGGATGGTGTCAAAGGCCTTGGCAAGGTCTAGATAGGCTGTGTGGACCACCTTACCCTTGTCCATGGCTCCGGAGACTGATTCGAAGAAGTCAATCAAGTTCAGGAGACAAGATCGGTCCTTCACGAACCCAAACTGGGTGGGGTCCAGTGTTTGAAGGTTGCCAATGTCTTTGTTTATAAGTTCCATGATAAAATGCTCCATGGCCTTGCAGATAAGGCTTGTCAGATTGATGGGACAGTAGTTTCCGGGATCCAAGGTGGATCCCCCCTTGTGGAGTGGGATAACTGTAGCTGTGCGCCACTTAGTGGGCACGAAACCTAAGGTGAGGCTATGATTAAACATGACACTTAGGTGAGGTGCCAGTTCATGTAGTACACAGCCCGGGATGTCATCTGGTCCCATGAATGCTTTATTCTTAGCTTTGGAGAGTGCATTTTTTACCTGTGTGGCTGTTATTACCAGAATTTGGCAATCTTCCGGTATTGAGATGGGCCATTTAGGGGGTGAGAGGGGGGTGAAGTTGGCACTGAATCGATCTGCCAGGATATTGGCAATATCCTTGGGAATCAGTATATTTAATGCCATTCTGTTTTAGCTCAGAGCAGATCTGAGCATTGCCATTTAGATTCTTGACATAGTTATAGAATGCCTTGTTGTTGTCTTTGGAATCTTTGGCAATTTTATTTTCGTAACTAGCTTTGGAGGATTTTATGAGGGATCTCAGTTTCTTACTGAGGCCGGTAAGGAAGTTTTTTGCATCCTGGGATTTTCCTCTTTTCTGCAACAGTTTCTTCCTTTTGTTGTAAAGTTTGTTTATGGCAGGGGACCACCAGATTGGCTTCTTTTTTTTGGATGAGAGCATCTTGGTTCTATTTGGGATGGCATGATTTAAGCATGAGTGGATGTGCTCGTACAGTGCCTTAGTGTAGGATTCAGGAGTTGAACTTTCAGCTCCCGTCTGCATGGGTGTCATGAAGTATGTCACTTCTGACTTCAGTAGCATGAAGTTGGCTTTGGAGAAGTTTTTTATGGAGGTTTCCTTACTGGGAGGTGGGGGTGGGATGTGGATGTTAAGGGTGATTAGCTTATGGTCAGACGTGACTAACGAGGGGGTGACCATAGGTGTGGAGCATCGATTTCCCATGTTGGTAATGACCAGGTCTAGGATATTGGAGCCCCTGATGGGACTATGGATTAGTTGATCCAGGGCACTGGAATTTATGAATTCTAAGAACCGTTGGGCAAAGGTGTTGGTACATGAGTAGCTTTCCCAGTTAATGGCAGGGTAGTTAAAATCACCCAGTATTAGGGTGCTTGGTTCTATCTTAATATTTTCCAGTATATTTAGAAAGGTGTAGTGAGAATCTTGGGGTATGGTGGGGGATCTGTAGCAAGCTACAATTTGGATTGCAGTCTTACCTAGTGTTAGTTGCACCTGGAGAATTTCAGACGCATTGTGTTAGGCAACTAGCCTGGTGGTGTGAATATCCTTGGTGAATATTGACACTCCTCCACCTTTAGTGTTTCGGTCCGACTTTGGTGGCTGAAAAGTGTGGTAAGAGTTGTAGCCTGGTATTGCAGGGGTGCTCTCTGGAGCCTTGAACCAGGTCTCAGTTACTGCACAGATATCGATGTTCTCCATTTTTAGGAGTGCCTCGAGAGAGTGCATTTTGAGGTTTAGACTTCTAGCATTGAGTAGCATTACCTTCAGATTTTGCATGCTTGTCCATGTTACGGTGGTGGTTTTGTTCTTTGAACTTTGGGGTGGCAAGAACCTTAGCCAGTAACCTGAATCCCAGAGGTGACAAGTGCAGACCATCTCTGGCAAAGCATCGTGGTCTGTCAGTCATGTCGTCCCAGGCAGACAGATACTGGATCCACTTTGAATGACACCAGAAGCTTAGCCAATTGTTGAAATCAATCATTTTGTCCTTATATTGTGGTATCATTCTGGGCGAAGGCAGGATGCTACTCAGGGCTAGGGTCATACCTGCCTGGGCCACATGATCCGAGAGCTCTTCCATGTCTCTTTTCATGTAGTCCAGGGAGGTACGTTTCAAGTCATTCACTCCAACATGGACTTGCTGTGGAGTGACTTGAGTGCATGCATTATGTGGTGGATCCTGGCACCCGACAGGCAGCTGACTGTAATTTTCTCCTTGTTCAACCTGGTGAGAGGGACATCAGTGTGCCGGACTATAGAGTCACCTATGACTAAAGTGTTAGGTACATTGTCTTGCCTTAGTGGCTGTTGCTGGGTGGCACACAGGTGTTTTGAACTATGTGACACTTTGGTTGTGATTGGTGTTTGTTTGCGTTGAGGTCCTTGTTGCTTGGGCAAGTTACAGTTAAGGGCCTCTGCATATGTGGATTTAGTGTTGCTATATGTGGGTGTTGGTGGTGTGGGTTTAGAAGGGCTATGTGTTGCTTGAGGTGTAGTGTGGGTGTTAACCTTCTCCTCGACTGTCTAGCACAATCTTGGGTGGAGAGAGCTTTGCTTCCATTTTGGCTATGTAAGTGCATCTCTCACAGGTTGTAGTGTTGGGTGGTAGGAGGAGAGGGTTGTCTGTGTACATGAGGCAATTGCTGCATTGCCCCAGTATGCCCAGATTCACCAGGTGGACAGGAGAAATCACCGGACGCTGACCCTTGGACATGCCTGGTTTGATGCTTTTTTTTTTTTTTGTAAAGTACAAGAGCTGTTTTCCCTTACCTTAGCAAGGTACTTTGCAATTATAGACTGTTTAGTGTCTACTATTAATTTCTCCTTATTAACAAGGAGAGTTGAGTGCTTGTATCAGTTTAAGGCTTCCTAGTGCTTTCCAGCAGGTATTAGAGAAAGTGCTAGTCAAAGGGATGCTTAAAAGTAAGATGAAAAAAAATGCACACTGCAGTGTGCACTAGAGAAGGTAGACATGAAAGTAGGCAACTTAAGTTTTACCTGTTTAAAAAGTTAAGGTTTAGTGGAGAGTTACTATTTTTAAAACAGCAAGATGGGTTGAAAGGGGTGGTCACTTTTGTATTCTGGTACTATGGAATACAGTAGGATGGCCAATACATTTAAATAGTTGAAGAGGAGGGGTTTTTGATTTAGTGATTACTCACACAAGCCACTGAAAGTAGAGAGTAAATGAGATATATGGTCAGATTAACGGAAGAGGCAGGCAACTAGAAAGACAGTGGTATTTAACAAGACAACTATGACTGGGTGGAAGGGCGGGGAAAAAAAATTCTGCCTGACTCAGAAGAGAGAGAGAGCTGTGGTCTCTTTTGAAGTTTTAATATGCTGTTAAAACAGAATGCAGGTAAAACACAAGGTAAAGAAAACAAACTACAGTATTTAAAATATACAAAATACAAAAAATAAAAGCAAACTAACCTTTCCTTCACAGCAAAGTGTAGCAGAGTCTGAATGAGCCTTTCTGGCAGACTGCCTATACATGACAATTTATAGGTAGTCTTGTGTGTGTGCCATCCATTTTTACTGTGTGTGCAGGTGGAGAAAGGTGTCAGTCCCTACGTGCCTACACTGTCAGTATGTGTGCTATACATTCCCTCTTTGCCAAGGCATGGGCATACTGGGCACACCTCCATCTGCCTACTGGGGCTGGCTCAGGATGTTCGTGGTCTGAGTACCTCTGTGCCTGTGGGGCCCTTGGTAATGGTGGTGGGCTGTGAAGGCCTTCACCATTCTGTCCCTGCTGCAGCTGTTTCCACAGGACCATATTCTGTAGCATGGCACACACTATGAAGATGTAGGCGCATGTGCCTGGAGAGTACTGCAGGGATCCACCAGATATGTACAAGCAATGGAACTATGATTTCAGCATCCTAAACATACGCTCTGTGATGATTTTGGTTTGTGTGTGTGCCTCATTATGGCGTTCCTGCATGGGTGTGTGTGCATTTCTGATGGGAATCATCATCCATGGTTAGTGCATAGCCAGCATCCCCCACCAGGTGGCCATTTGGGATGTCCCCCCTGGCAAATAACCGATACAGCTGTGAGGCATGCCAGATGTGGGAGTCGTGATAGCTTCCACGGCTGCCAGCACACACATCCATGATAATGCCCTGGGCATTGCACATGACCTGGCAGTTGATGGAGGGGTATCCCTTGCGGTTTATGTAACGCCTACCCTGCTCACCGGGTGGTGACTTGATGTGAATGTTCATGCAGTGTATTGCACACAATACCTCCGGGTATTCTGCCGCACGGTGGAAGAGACGCATATTGCTGGCCAACTCCTCCTGTGTTCGGGGGAAGTATATCTGCTCATTGGCATGTGGTAACATGGCATCCAGGAACTGGTGCAGTACCCTGGATGCTGATGCCTGTGAGATGCCCATGATATCCCCAGTTTGTCTTTGAAAGGTACCTGTAGCTAGTATTCTCAGGCTTACACATACCTTCGTATCCACTGGGATGGGTTCCCCTCTGTTTGTTCTGGCTCTGTTTGTTCTGGCTCTGAGGCATGGCCGGCGCAGCTCCACAAGTTGCTGTAAGGTGTCCCTGTCCACCCTGCAATGCTCTACTATCTCCAGATCATGTAGCCCCTGGTAGGTTACCCTGGGTCTGAACACTCTCCTCCTCCTCTGGTGCCTGCGGTGGTCATGTGCATCATCCTCCACACCACCTTCAGTCTCCAACACATGCTGGAGAATCAAAGCTATGGCAGCCCCTAACATGTACATAATAAAAGTTCCCCATCTGTATACACCACTGGTGCAGAGTGTATGGGAATACACAAATGTGTGTGAGGTGCTTTCACACTTTATAGTATTGTGCTATGGATGCTGCTGATGTAAGTGGGTGTGTATGAACTATTCCAGTTGCTGTGTGTCTTAATTATGGGTTTTGCAATGAGTACTGCAAGTGTGGGGCCTTTACTGTGGAGATCTACTTGCCTGCCTTGATTAATCTGTTGCTCTTTAATTCAATTTTAGACCTGGATCCCCTCCCATTATAGGGCATGCATCCACCTGCCGTCTTTCTTGTTTTGTACTTTCCCTACCCAGTCATGGCAAAATGTGCCTTGTAGCTGATATACTGCATATCGCCTTTGTTCTGCTTTGACACTTTGCTGTTTTTTTTGCAGTACAGCCCCTCCCCTTCCCTGTTCTGTACGTAGCTGCTTGCAGCCTTGTTAGCTGTTGTCAATGGCCCACTGTAGGCTCCTAGGTGTTAATTAGTCATTTGTACTCCAATTTCACTGCTGCAGCATTTCCTTATTTCTTTCCTATATCCTTCCTGTTTCAGTTGCAGTGCACGATGCACATACCCATTTACCGGGTTTACGCGTGTTTTCATCTCCGTTCACATGTATACTCGGTTACCTTGTGTACTCTCAGCTAAGCATAGCTATGGGCAATTCGACACACCCCTATCCTGCAGTTTTGCCTAGCTAGGGGCACACCAGTTTAGCAATGCTCTAATGTGCTTACAGGAATGGCTACACACCCCTCTCTTGATGTCATCTTTATCTCAAGGGCTCACCTCGGTGTTATAACGCTACGCTGTGAGGTGCATCCTTACACCAGCGGGGAATCTGCAATTCACTATTACTCCTCTCATTTGCATGGCATTGCCTACTAATACCTAGCTACTATGCATAACACTGTCACTGCCCCTTAGCAACCCTTGCGCCATGAGTATGGTGTAGCATGCCTGCCACTGACTATTATGGGGAAATCGTGATATGTGTTTCATTGCGGTTTTATTCTATATTTTTATATATTCCTTGCAATCCCCTTTGTGCACTGCTGCCCTGCACTTCCACGTCGCGATAGTGCGACTATATATATTAAATGTTAATTTTATATTTTGTACATGTATTTTTATGCCAATGGCTATATATTTATCCATTGGAATATATTAACATTATAATACATGTGTTTGGTTGGCTGTCATGACTCTGATTTTATGTTTGCAAAAAATGTAAACCGTTTTCTACGGTTTACATTTCTGCACGCTTACACTACGCCTGCACCACTTCCTCTATCGCTACATACCTTCATTTGCATGCTACACTGCTGCACATGGGGTAATTAGCATACAAGGCTCAGGAGTTGTGTGGACGTAGCATACGCAGGTAGTGCATGTGGAAACAGCTCGTACCTGAATCACTCTGCGGCCATATTTGGTGTTAGAACGCCGATGCTACACCTGCACCTGGCGCAAGCTTCATGAATCCCGGGGATTAAGTATTTGGTTCACTCATAAGTGTACTGCAATGGAGAACTGGGAGCTGTAGTCAAAAACAAAATGCTCTTCGGTGTAGGCGCGTAGTTGTGGAGTCACAGAAAACTACAATTCCCATGATGACTTCTCAAATGTCAGTGCATTTTTGGATTTCCCCTTTGCTGGTCAGTGTGTAAGTTGTAAACAGTGGCATCAGCTTGAAACCAGACGGAAAAAAATGGCAGGCAATGGGAAGTTGTAGCATCATGAAAGTATGCAGGTTGCTGAAACCAAATGGGAAGGAGGAACTGCTATGAATGAGGACATGCCTGTTTCTAGATTTGGCAGGTACGAATAGTTAAAAGTGCAACATTTGTTCGGGGAACCACATCCTCTGAATGAAGTGATGTGTGTGGTAAAACACATGATGATCATGAGCAGTTGCGGGTCATTTCCGTTCTTAGTTGCTGACTGTTAAGAGAGACTGTGTTTATATATTCCAAACTACAGAAATGGTATTACGTGTGCCTACTGTAAGCCCAACTTTTGCTGGTGGGGTGAGGTAGCAATTTACTAAATGTTAGCTGCTGTCTTTTGAGGATACTTTCTGAACACACCTCTCCATCTCTCAGAGCAATAAATCGGGACAAAGTCAAAAATAATGGTGGGACAAAGGCCCAAAAATAGGGACAGACTTTAAATATTGCTTCTGTAAACTCAGAAAGTTGTTAGAATAACATGTTTTGCATTATTATGTATTTTCTGAGGGATATGAATTTTGAAATTCAAATGTCTGCCATTATTTATTATTATTTAGTAACTTCAATCTTCATGTTGGTATCCCACAATTCCATTGGAGTGGGTAGGGCTACATTATGTATGCAAATTTTATGTTAACCAGCTTCCTGATTTTGGCCAGCTGTACCTACTTTTCATGGGCCTTTATCCAGATTTTTGATGTTTCTAGGTTGAGAGTTATGGTCCCCAGCTAAAGTAGTCTTGGGTGGTCCTCAAAGAAGGATATTCCAGAGTACTGCGGAGCCAAACGCTGCCCTATTTCTTGACAATATATCCAACTTGTAATGAGCTACAAAGTTATGAGCACTGGACCATGTAGCAGCTGCACAGATGTCATCTATAGAAATTTTAGACCAAAAAGCAGATGATGTAGCCACAGAGATGGTGGACTGTGCTTTAGGATGTTTGGGTAATAACAAACCACTGCTCCTGTAAATAAAGGTAATATAATCTATGAGCCACCTGGCTAGAGTCACTTTTGTCACTGCTGTGCCTAATTTAGCTTTGGAAAAGGATACAAATAGCTGTCTTTAGTCCTGTGAATGTAAAATCTGAGCTGTATATGAACATCCAATAAATGAAGCATGTATTCACTCTTGTTGGAAATTTTAGGAAAGAAGACTGGTAGTTTAAATGACTGGCTGAGGATAACTTCTGACACCACTTTAGGATGAAAGAAATAATTAGTCCGAAGTGAAAGCCTATCCTTTTGGATACCTGTCTAGCTAAGCTAATGACAACTTTTCCAGAACAGTTTCAACTCTGTCCTTTCTGAGAGTTCAGAAAGGGGCTAACTAAGGGACTGAAGAATCAGCATAAGATCCCACGGAGGGACAGGGTCTTTAATTGGGAGCTGAAGCAGCAAGGTACCTTTAAGGAAAGCATTCACAATTTTAAGGAAGCTAGAAATGACTGATCTACACCCAGATGAAAATTTGAGATGGCAGCTAATTGTACCACGACAGGTGAATAACTAACTCCATCATTGAGAATGGAGGCTAGGAAATAAAGAATAGCTGTAATCAGTGTAGAAAATGGATTTAAATATCTCTGATGGGCCCAAACAGCAAATCTTCTTGATTTACTTTTATAAATTTTTCTATTAGAGGCTTTTTGGGATGATTTTAAAATGTGGTGAATGTGGGAAGAAAGCTGGGAATTTCTAGGTATCGATGGAAGTGGAGAAACCATGCTGTCAATTTAAGATATTATCTTTCTAGGTGGGGTAGTCAGGGCAGGTGAGACAGAAGGTCCTGAACAGGATCCAGAACCCATGGAGAATTAACAAGGTGAGGCCAAAGGAAGGACAACCAGACTTAGCAGGGCCAGAATAGGGCAATGAGGATAATTCTGCTCTTCCATTGTAAGATTTTCTGAATGAATTTGGAGATGACAGGAGTGGGAGGGAAGGCTTATAATAGTTCAGAGGGCCAATCATGAACTACAGCATCTCTTGATGGCTCCTCTTCTAGTGGGATCAAGGCAAAGGACTCACTGCACTTGAAATTGAGGGGAGGACAAAAAGGTCGCAGCACGCTTGACCCCATTGGTGAAAAAACATTTCCGCAACAGACTGAATGAGAGCCCACTCATGAGGAAGTAAGAGGGACCTGCTCAGTTTGTATGCTAGCATGATGGATCTCCCAAGAATATCCATTGCCAAGAGAAATTGTCTAGAACAGATCGCCCATTGCCAAACTCTCACTGCTTCCCTGTAAAATGGGTAAGAATTGGCTCCCACCTGTTTGTTGATGTACCAGACTGCTGACATGCTGTCCATCTGAATTGCAATCATCCCTAGAAGAAAAACATCTTGAAATGCCTGCAATGCCAATAGGACTACTCTCATTTCTATGGCATTGATGTGAAGATTGGCCTCTGACTGGGACTACGAGCGTAATGACCCCCACCCCATTTGGGAGGCATCCATAGGCACTGTGGCCTAGGGAGAGGGAAGAGTGAAAGGATGGCTCTGAGAAACTTCCTCTGCATGAATCCACCATGATATGTGATGTCTGCAGATATGGATCAGGTGAATGGAAGTCATCATTGGCTAATGTCTTAATGACCACTGTACTGCCAGTGTCCACTGTAGTACTCTCATGTGAAAACATGCCAAGAGAATCAGTACTATGGAGGCTGACACTGAACCCAACAGTTGTAGAAATAATTTGGCTGCAGGTGATTCAAAAGTAGGATGTGCAATGCCTGTTTCTTTAAAGTCTCCAGTCTTATTTATGGCAGGCTTACCACTTGTGCCTGGGTATCTAGATGGGCTCTGATGAACTTCAGAGTTTGCACTGGATAAAGCTAAGACCTGAAGAGAGTTATAGTAATGTCCAGCTGTGAGCAGAGATGGAGCAAATGATTTCTGCCTTGATTTATTAGAGGCTTGGTGGAAGCAGATAAGAGCCAGTCATCTAGACACAGAAACACCCGGAATCCTTGCAGTCTCAGGTGAGGTGCAACCACTGCCATACATTTGGTGAATACACTGAGGGCTGTGGTGAGAGCAGAGGATAGTGCTCTGAACTGGTAGTACCTCGCTCCCAGCCAGAAGGGTAGATATCTCCAGCAGTGTCTGTGTACTTTGATATGATAGTAAACATCCTGAAGATCTACAGAGCACATCTAATTGTCCTTCCTTAAAAAAAGCAGGATGGACTGAACTACAACCATCTGGAACTTTGACTGTATCACAAACTGATTTAGATTGCCAAGATCCAAACTTGGTCTTAGGTCCCCGGTCTTCTTTGGCACTAAAAGGAATATCGAGCACGTTTTGAGTCCTTGTTGGTCAGGTAGGACTGGTTGGATGACTCTATTTCCCAGCAGGTTTTGTATTTTTGTAGCCACTGCTTTCCACTAACTGGGTGGAACATCAGGAATTCTTTTGTTTCATTTTGGGGAAAATGGTATGTAATAACCTCTGGATATAACATTTTACAGTCAAGAATCTTTGGTAATGGCTATCCAGGCTTGTGCGTGTAGGGACAAGCATCCCCTGTCTACCTCCAGAGTACAGTAGGTTGGGTAATCCTTCAAGGACACTTATACGACCTCTCTGAGAAATAGGTTTCAAAGCACTGGTGTTGTGGGCAATCTCTGTCACCATGGCAGTATCTCCCATTAGAGCTCCCCCCTCTGCCACAAGGGGATCTTTCTTCACAAGAGTCTTGGGAAGTACTTTGCAACTTTCTGAAACACAGTCTTCTACCATCTCTCTGGCTCTGGGAAAATGTCTTCTGAGAGGTAGAAAAATGGATTCCAATGGTAGAAATAGTCTTCCCTTCTTGCTTGCTCCTGGAGAGAGTTTCTTTCACCTTAGGGTCAAATAAGGTGCATCCATCAAAAGGGGCATTGATGAATAAAGAGTTGAAGGGCTCCGCAAAGTCACAGAGAAGCATCCAGGCATGCTTTCTAATGGTGAATCCTGAACCCACCTCTCTAGCAACTCGCTCTGAGGCATGAGACATCAATCTCACAGATGCACTGGATAAAGACAGGACGGTGACGAGTTGGAAAGAAACTGTTTTCTTATCCTCCACAGACATGGACCCAGAGAGGGTATTGGAAAACTGCTTAATCAATTCCGTCTAAAATCTCATAAAATGTGGAAAATAATTCAGAGACCTGAGGGAAAGGGTCACTAATACGTAAACATGCTTCCTGAATTTGTAGATTCCCTATTAGGAGGATGCTCAGTAGAACTCTCTTCTGATAACTCTTCCCTAGTGGCTGCTGCAACCACCACAGCATCCACAGGAGGACCATTGTTCAATGAGCCCTATCATTTGGGACTATTTGGTGGGAGGTTCCGGTGAAGACTCAAAAGTGCTAGCAATGCCCTGAATGAAGACAGTCTCGAGGCATGACTGGACTGGCTGTCCCAGTGGGGCAGGATGAAAAGACCCAGCTTCCATAGTAAACAGTTTAAGTATGTCTTTTCCATCGAACAGGAGAAAGCTCTCTCCACTACCTCAAAAGCTGAAGCCATGGGGGACCACAGTGGAGCCAAAATCCTGTTTGGGCCAAAACCCAATCTCTCCAGCGCTGAAGCTCCAAGGGGGGGATGCCTCAGACAGCATCGGAGTCAATCCCAGCCTCATGGATCCAGCATAGACTCTACAGACCCGATTTCCTTCTAGATCCAACATATGTCACAGAATGTGTCAGAGTCAAAGAAAGGCAAGTCTCCAGGTATGACATAGACATACCTATAAGTCTCAGGTCTGAAATCTCTGACATCACCAGACAGATCAGAGTAGAAGTTTAAGCTTAGGATTGTATGGTGGAAAGGCTCACGGGTCCAATGGGAGCTGGAGCCAAGAATACCCCCAACTGAATCTGAGTTCTGAGAAATTATCTCATCATTCTGTACACATCTGCTTCTGTAAAGACTCCTGGATGGGAAGGAAGATTGAAGCCTTGAAGACACTGGCTCCGGTGAAAATCTAAGTGACTTGGACCAGTACTTAACTGGATACAAATGACAGGACATATCCAAAGGTTTAATTTTCATATGAGATAAGCCCTTGGAGGTGGATGGATCTGACATTTTAGTGACTTTTTCAGGTGGAAACAAGCCTGAAGGAGTTGAGGGAAGACAGCGTACAGAGGAGTGCTTCCTTGACTCTTTCATTTTTCTCATGAAGATTTCTTGGATGAAGAAGGAGCTCCACAGGCAGATGAAGTATAAGACAGAAGAAGACCATTGAGGGTTAATTTATTCTTTCTCCTGACCAAAGCCCTGTTACTGAAGCTAGAACAAATATCACAATTAATATTTACATGGCCTGGGCCCAGGCAGTAGACACATAGAATGACTGTCAGAGTTCAGAATTTTGTGTCTGCAAGCAGAACTCTTTGTAAAACCAGTAGGTTTTTCTGACATAGTAGAAAAAGGAAAGGTTAAGGAAAATACCAACAATGGTAAGTATTATTAATACCCGTTATAGGTAAGGGAAACAAAATACCAACAATGGTAAGAGAAAAACGTATCACAGGGTAGGGAGGGTGGCTTAATGGCTAAGTTGTTTGCCTTACAAACACAAGGTGCAGAGTTTGAGTCTCACAAGGGATAATTGGCTAGGCTTAAAATGGCTCGCAAGGGCAGTTAGCTTAGTACTAAACTATGAACTATGAACCACAACAAGCGCAAGGGCTTACGGACCAAATACTAAATCCAATAAGAAACGACTAGTAAAATAAAACAAACATACACACACAATATATATATGTATATATATATATATATATATATATATATATATATATATATATATATATATATATATTGTGTGTGTGTGTGTGTGAGTGTACCTCCAAAATAATCTCTTAACCAAACTAGAAACCACCTATAACAAGAAAGTCAGATTTGCACCAGTAATAGCTACAAATCCCATCACTGGATATCCCTTAAGATGGCCTGAGCTCCCCCACATGCTTCAAATGTCACAACTACAAATTACACACAGCATCCTAAATAGCCCCAACTCTTGCCCTATCCTTACATCCATAATTCCAACGTACACACCCAATCATGAACTCAAAAGCACACAACAAAACCTTCTACATGTGACCAAGCCAAACAAAAATATTGGAAAAATACTTTACTGTAATTCAGTTGCATACTCATGAACAAACTTCCATTGTCCCTTCGCTCCACTACCAAAAGTGGAGAATTCAAAAGGCAACTAAAAATTCTCTTCCAACATTCCACTACCAAAAGTGGAGAATTCAAAAGGCAACTAAAAATTCACTATCTGGGGTATCTCAGAAGAGACAAGAGATTATGGGTAAGGATAGTGGCTCCAGCTACTGAGCCTAAAGTATATTGAGTGGCCGAGGACGGATCCTAAGTCGGATCCGAGACCCATCAGACAATGAACAGATGAAAAAGACAACCTCAGATTGTGTGAACTTTATTGTACTTATACCTGACAATATAATACACTATTTGCAGTGTCATTCATACTATATTTATTCTGTGATCAACTACGAACTACACTTTAACTGCATTGCAGTAGTGCATATTACACTTGCTTTAACATTTGTATCTCCCTTCATCAAACAAGTTCTTACCTGTTCTTCAAGGTATTACTTGTTCATGTCTTTCTTTTTCCATATTTCCAAGTTTTAAAGTAACATATTTTTCTAAGACAGTTTATTTTTTCTTAACAGTTTTTACACTGAGTTTATCACAGATATGCACGCTCAATGTTTTGCAAGTTTCTAAAATAGTTTTATAATGCACTGTATTTCATATATGTACTTTTGTTTTATATTGCACAGTACCTTTGCCTTGAAGCCCCAGTCATGGATGAAAATCTAGTTACAGAGTTAAAAATGGTAAATAAATGAATAAATGCATTTGTTTCTTTTTTATTTCAGATTTGTATTTTTCATTCTTAAAGCAGATTTGAGATTTTTGCTGTGCTTAAAATGCAATCTTTACAATTTAGATTATTTTCTTTGATTATTACCACATATAAAAGCACCCTTGCTTAATCTTGCTGTCTTCTTTTTTAAGCTGTCTGTCAAGTTCTCTTCTTTTAGCATCCTTTTCATATATGGCTGTCGTAGTGGGAATTATTTTCTGTATTCACTCTCATTGTATGAATTGTGGCACACTTTATTTATTATAAAAGTGCAAGATTATCCATTTCTTATGCTGACTTATTAGGAAGCCGATGATTTACATGTTCCCCTATGGGACAAGTTGGAACTTCATGAACTCTCTGTCCCTAAAAATGATGGTCCCTTTCCAACAGAAAACAAATGTGAAACCACTTAAACAAGATGATCCAGCAGGGCAGGTGTTCATCTTATTCAACATTGCTATAGTACCCATAGCAATACAGGTTATATCCTGTCAAGGTCAGCTTCCAATGATTCAAAGCACTTTCCATGCACTCAAAATTTTAAGCGGCTAGAGCTGAGCTGCCTAAAATTACAAGTCTGAGCACCACGTCCTTCAGAGCTTTCCTGACATTGACAAGAGTGCTTCTCTGAGAGTTTTCTAGGATTGTGCTGTCCCTTTGTGGGGAAGATAAGTTCCTTTTGGGGAAAAAACATACAAATAAAAAAAAAAATAAATGTGCTTTCCTGCTGAAGAAAATTATTTTAATTGTTTTTTAGAAGAAAGTTATTTTTAATCCAAGAATTTGTGTTTTAACAGACTGTCTCGAGATGCACACTGTGCTTTTAAAGAGAAGTGCACTTTTTCCTGTCAGTTGAAAAGTTATTTAAATCTTTTTTATTCTGTTGAGAAATTCTGTTTTCCTTTTTGGGCTGGTATAGTCTATTAAAGTATTTTTTGCTGTGTTTCTGTGAGAAAAAATTGACTTTTGACAATGTTATAATTTTACTCGATTTTCCTGCTGGTTTTCCCTGAGAAAGAGGCACTATTGTCAGTCTGACTATGAAATACACTGCCAGTTCCACGATCTGTCTTCCACCCACAAAAAGAAAACGTTAAGCAAACAGCTTTGGACACTACAAAAAGCAGTTTGCTTCAACCACAGTTAGGTGAGTCTGCTGTGCCCAAAGCTTGTTCCTCAGAACACTCATCTTTTAACCCGGATTCCTCTGGTGTAGGACCAGCAGCAACTATCGTCCCGGGGGTTAGCCACATCCTCTGCAGTTATTTGTGTCCCCTAAGTCAGCAAGGAGAGTCAATCTTGTCTGGCCTGGGAGAGGGAACAGGAAAGACTTCCCTGTTTAATCAGAATGTTGTGCTTTCATTAAACAGTGAGTGCATAATTATTCTACACCTTCACAAACTGAAACTTCAGACATTCAGAAGTAAAATATTAAAGAAAAAATAAAATTACAATGAAATACTATATATTTTCATATATTTCTGAACTCTGGAAAGAAGCATGTCTATATATTCTGACCATCAACAAACTGATGTCGGCATGCAATGCGCCCAGATGAAAGATTTAATTACCACACTATTTTTACTCCTCCACCAAACCAGCTGATGGCTTTTCCACCTTTGTATTCATTTGTTTCATTGTAGGGTGATACCCAGGTTCTTACCCAGAATGCAAGGCTAGGGCATTTGTTCACTCTTTGGTCAGATCTGGGTTGTGGGGAGTAAGACAACTTTCAGGTTCAAAGGAGCAGCTTGCCCTCTTCTTTAGGGCTCACCTTTTCTGAAGTTGTTCACTTGAGCATCAGTCAGTGCTGTTGCTGGAGTGAGCATGCCTCACAGCCAGTGCACCTCCAGAAGGATATCCTGTGCTTTGTAGATCTGTACTCTGTAGGTGTTACAGCCAGTGTTCCCTCTAGGTGTCACCCAAGTGGTGAGTTACACCCACCTTCCTTCCCCTAGTATGGGCAAGCTGGCAGCAGCTGCACATTCCTATCATTACTACCCCAGCCCTTCCAGCACCAAAACTGTTAGCCGAGCACAGGTTATCTGCATTGTAGATAGGAAGTGGACTGGAGATTTGGGCTAAACAGAAACTTGGTGCTTTTTAAAAGAATCCATCAGTAAGATATAAAAAGAAGTTATGTACTCATTATAATGTATTTTTTGTGCCATAAAGGTATTATGTGATTCAAAGGTTTTTATTTATTTTTTAACTTTATGAGTAGAATATATATATTTAGATAGGAATGTATTTCAAAACTACTTAGACATCATATACAGGCTATCTGAATTTTCTTAAGTTTATGGTGCTGATCTTTGCATTGTTTATTATTGCTTGCAATTTTTAAACATAAGCTGTTTAAGTATATACATAGTATGAGGATATGTCTTTAAATTTTTCATCTGGGGCTAGTGATCACATGACGTGCCTCTCTTTGATATTTAAGAAGTATTCTGTGTTTAAAACTGTGTCTGAAGAAGTTTTTAAAGTTTAAAAATGAAAGTGATAACATCGTATTAAATGTGGTTTGAAAATTAAGTTCGGCTGTGTTGTCCTTTGGACTTGGCTTTTGCTTTTTGTTTTTATATGCAGTTTTTATTTTGTGTGTTTTTTGAATCTGTACATATCAGTTTGATATACAAATGACAACAGTTCTAATACATTTGTAACACAGGCATCTTGTATAAATCCATTTGATATTCACAGGACATATCATTCTTTATAAAACTCCAGCTGGCTATGGTGGCAACTGCCCATATCATCACACAATGTGTGTTGCCCATTTTCATTTATCCTCAACTTCCCTCCTACCCTCCCCGGCCCTTGAAGTTTTTTTTGGTGGAATGGCTATTGGACACATATCAGCTATTGTTATATGGTTAACATAATACCTTTATGACACACACACACACAAAAAATTATATCACCAGCCTCTTTTTATCACAATCAATATTGTATTTGCGGCTATATTAGCGTATTTTCAATGAGACTCCTTTTTCCATATGTTGTAAATATATGCACCTGTTCTAACAATCGTATGTACCTTTTATGTAAGATTATGTATGTGTTTAGGCTTTGTACTATACAGTGTTTGGGGAACTTTTCTCCATGGCCTCCACTAAAAATGGGGCATTTGACCCAGTGGACTTTCCCGGTTAAAAAATGTCAATAAAATAAAATAAATAATAACATTCTGTGTTGTTCATTTTCATTTATCCTTGACATATGGGTTCGGTTCCGAGCCTCGGAACCAACTTGGCCATTACTTACAGCTTGCGAAAGCCAAAAACTCTCAAGCGGATATTTTGACTTGAACACTACATTTGCTGATTTTTTTCTCCCAAGGTATGAACTTTGTCCCTATGAAAGATGCAAATTTAACTAATGTACTTATTGTGTGAAAACAACTCTGAGTTAGACCTTCTTACGGTAAGTAGCTCGTACAGCCCCCCACTGCACCCTATATTGTATGAAAAGCTCTGTGAAATTGTCTTGTGAGCCATGTTGAAAAATAATAAAAGAAAATTTGATGGGCAGGAACATGAAGAGGATGAAATTTTAAGTTACATTCAAAATAATAAACTAAGAGCTATGCAACAGGACAAGCGGGGCCCTATAAACGCTATATTGCAGTGTGATGTTTATGATATCGTCAGTGTTTTGGAATTAAACCGAGCATATGTCAACATTAACCATCAACTAAGAGACATGTTTACAAAGGGGAGAATTTCAGCAGATGAGTTTAAATATTTAAATGATGTTTGGGGTCTGGAAAATTCATAAATCCATAGAAATTCTGCCACTTAGACCAATAGTGGATGGGAGAGGATCAATAACGGTGGTATGCTCCCAATACATAGACAGTAAGTTTAAACATCTACTTAGGAAGGAAATGTACCTGTGCAGGGATTCCTGGGACTTCTTGAATAAAATAAATGATGTCAGTTCTAATGAAGATAATTTTACGGTGACTATAGATGTACAGGATCTTTATACCATCATTCCACATAATATAGCTTTAGGATGGACACAAGGTTACTTGCAAAGAAATGGAATTGAACAAGGGAACATAAATAATGCTATTGAATTATTAGAGATAGTTTTAAAGAACAATTTCATATATTTTGAGAACAATATATTTAAACAAAAAGAAGGGGGTAGCAATGGGGTCACTGGTGGGTTCATTCTTAGCAAATGCTGTCATGTTGGAATGGGAGTTAAGGTATGTTTTTAGTAGTTAGCAAAATAGTGCTATAAAGTTTTATTTAAGTTACTTGGATGACATCTTCCTTATTTGGAGTAAAGGGGTCCCTGATTTAATGGAATTTATTTACTACATTAATGCAAGTGCATACTTCCTAGCCTTCACACATTCTTATAATCAGGAGAGTGTGCCATACTTAGATGTTCTAATAGATAAAAACAAGGATTTAGGAAGATACACTGCTAGTGTGTATTGGAAGCTCACATATTTGAACATGTTGCTACATTTCTCAAGCTGCCACCCGTTCAAACTGAAAAGGGCAGTGGTAAAGGGCCAGCTTGTTAGGGCTATTCATATGAGTAGTTTGGACAATACTTTTTTTAAAGGAATGTGAAACATTAGCAAGCTTTAGGGCTATTCGTATGAGTAGTTTGGACAATCATTTTTTAAAGGAAAGTGAAACATTAGCGAGCATGTTCAGCAGGAGGGGTTACCCCCATCTAATGGTGCATGAATTAATTGATGAGATCTGTTTTAAAAGGGAGACAGGGTATTATAAACTATATTGGCAGGACAGGGGGTAGTTGATAGAACAACTGCTGACCAGAAGAGTGATTTAAAGAATTACACAAGTGCACTGGTGACTGCCTTTATAGGAATAGTTCTAAAATTAAGTGGACATTGCAAAAAAAAAAAAAATGGAATATTTTTTGTGAAAATATTAGTATATTGAATGTATTGGGAGTGAGAAGGGGGATGTATATAAAAACATGGTGAAAAGAAAAGTAATTAAAAAGGTTATTCATCCAACAATGACTAAGTGTGGGCAATGTAGTATGTGTAGATATGTTTTGGAGGGTGATAGTATAATAATTAAAGAGAAGGCTATCAAAGTTCAAGGGAGGTATAACTGTGACACTATGGGATGATTTATGGGGCTCGATACCTAAATTGTGAAGGTTTTTATGTAGGAAAAACCGAGTGAAGATTGTGAAATTATATTTATGAGCATACTTATGACATAAAGCAAAAAAAGACAACCAACACTCTTTTTAGACACTTGGTGAACTTCCTCAAACACACCTTTAAATTTAGTTTGTTAGAAAAGGTGGAGCAGAATCCAAGGGGAGGTCCTTGGTCAGTATATTTGGAGAGACAGGAGGTAATATGGCAACTGTGACTTGAAGCCTACCGACAGCCAGGACTTAATGAAGCAGTTAGCACAGCCCCCATGTTAAAGTTAAAAACTTTTGAGAGATGAAAATAATTCAAAGGTTTTTATTTATTTTTTTAACTTTATGAGTAGAATATATGTATTTAGATAAGAATGTATTTTAAAACTACTTATACATAATTTATAGGCTATCTGAATTTTTTTAAGTTTATGGTGCTGATGTTTGCATTGTTTATAATTGCTTGCAATTTTTAAACATAAGCTGTTTAAGTATATACATAGTATGAGGATATGTGTTTAAATTTTTCATCTGGGGCTAGTGATCACATGGCTTTCCTCTCTTTGATATTTAAGAAGTATTCTATGTTTAAAAGGATCCCCTACACTACATCGACACACCACAAACCCGACAGCCAAAACACCGACACCACACAAAACCGACAGTCCACATTACTGAACACCATAACACCAACTCACAACACACACACAACACAAGCACACCAAACCCTTACAAACCTACACAAAACCTTACATACACAGCTATCTATGCACTAACCTTAACCCAAACCCTAACCCGTCACTATCACACACTTACCTTACCCGTACCTTAACCCTAAGGTCCGTCACTATCGCACACTTACCTTATCCGCACTCTAACCCTAAAATCTGTCACTATCACACACTTACATTACCTGCACCCTAACGTCCATCACTATCGCATACTTACACAGTCGCACTCGTTTCACATGTCGGTGTTTTCAGCGTCGGGATTTCGAACTGCCAGTTATTTCCATTGTCGGTCTTCCAGTATCGGTTTTGTGAATGTCGTTCTTGTGTACTGTCGGTCTACTGAAGTAGACCCATTTAAAACTATGCCTGAAGATGATTTTAAAGTTTAAAAATGAAATCATATTAGATGTGGTTTGAGTATTAAGTTCAGCTGTGTTGCTGAGCTGTGGACTTGGCTTTTGCTTTTTATTTTTATATCCTGATTTGTACAGATGCTTGTGCTAAAAATGTATTTGTGAGGTTTGCTTGTGTTAAAATGTATCAACAGTGCCCCCCTGCTTAAATGAAAAGAAATGTACATGTATTACTGCAACTGAATTAAATGTATATGTTTTAATGAAGGACACTGGGACAGCAAAGGTTAACTTTAAGAAAAATAAGGGAAATGTAAATAAGCTGTTAAACCATTAAAATGGCACCCCACAGTGCTGAATAGGACTAGAGATGCTGGGTCTGGGAAAGAGCCTTTGATCATTAGCTCAGTGAAAAGAGAGGAGGTTCCAGGCATGACCATCAACATCTGGATGTGTAGTGTGGCCATCTGTGCTAAATTCCTGTGAGAAACTAGAGTCAAGTGGCCAGATGAGGTAATTCTGCCAGCCCTCTTGGAAATTATCTTTTAGATATTAAAGAGAGAAATCTCAAAGTATTGAGTAGTCTGTTTGGGGACCCTGACTAGAAAGACAGATGATTCTTATCCACAGCATCTTACCTTGTGATAGTAAGTAACTTAACTAAGAAACAGTAATTCTTTTAGATTCAGTCAGTAATATAGTGAAGCTTAGTTCAGAGATTGTTTTTCTTTATGAGTCTGTCCATCAGTGTTAATTTCAATATTTTCTGTGATTGAACTCTGTGGTTTACTGTAAAATATATTCAATATTTTCATGTTATTTTATTATTTATTATTAAATATATTTAAACTTTTATTGTGGCTGGTTCTTGTAGAAGGGTCTATATTATAATATAGACATTTTAAAAAGTCGAATCTAACTTGTTCGACATGAAAATGTCAAAATCCAAGGTTCCTGAATGGCCAAAACACTGATTTCTTTCCAACAGAAAGAAATTGGTTGGCCAAACACCAATGCCACACAAAAACAAACATATTTAAGTGGGGGGCTTTGCCTCCACACACCCCAATGTGGGATGCTGTGCCCCCCACACCCCTAGCTAAATATTCTAACTCTGAGATCTCACTACAGTCAGGGAAAGGGCAGATGTAACAGAACAGACAACTGATTTCTTTCCGTTGGAAAGAAATCAGTGTTTTGGCCATTCGGGAACCATGGAGTTCAACATTTTCGTGTTGAACAGGTGGGATTCAACATTCTAAAATGTCAATATTATAATATAGACCCTTGTAGATAGTATCTAACCTTTGAGAGTACTTATATTTATTTGGTGACACTGTGTGGGCATTCCAAAAGGCCTGGCTGTCTTAGTGAACTACTACCATTTTGTATTAGTACCAATATTACACAGTATAATTGGACACTCTTTGTTAAGGGCTTTAGACTAGCTGATTGTGGAGTGTCTGTTGTTGGTGTTAGCTACCTTATACTCTGGGCAGAAGAGGACACAACAGGTAAATCTGTGCCAGCCTTTTCCAGGAGTGAGTGAGTGAGTGTGTGTGTGTGTGTGTGTGTGTGTGTGTGTGTGTGTGTGTGTGTGTGTGTGTGTGTGTGTGTGTGTGTGTGTGTGTGTGTGTGTGTCTGTGTGTGTGTGTGTGTGTGTCTGTGCCTGCATGCGTGTGTGTGTGTGTGTGTGTGTGTGAAATCAAATCTCTCAGAGTGTGTGTGTGTCAGCTACTTGGGGCAGGGGCACAAAGCACTAGCTTCACAGAGAGGGTGCTGGAGGACCTGACTTGGACACTTGGCTGAGGACCTAAACCTACAGCTGTACCAGTAGGGGCCTTACTGGGGACCTGGAGGGAGACGGACATAGAGACATCCATACCCCGGGCTGAGTGTGCTCTCTCTGTGCTCTTAAGGGAAATTGTACTGGATGCAGAGAGGTCTGCACCGGGAAATACCGAGTGTATCCACTTGTATTCCAAGTGCACGTCCCTCTTGAGCATCAGTGGTGATGATTCAGGCTCCTTGATAACTGGCCCGGCATTGAGACACATATTTGTGGCCATCACATACTGGTAGCAGTAGTGGGCATCATATCATATCAGAATGTTATGGTGAGTATAACTTCTTTAATTGATGTTGTCAATTTTCATTTTATCAGAGTCCCCAGCTATCTTTAACTTTGGGTCACCTCAAAGAAGGATATTCTTGAGCACCACTGAACCAAATGATGTTCTTTCCCTGGAGACCAAATCCAATTTGTAAAGAGTAACAGAGGTATGAGGGAAACCCCAAGGTGCTACTGCACTAATATCATCCATAAAAGCTCTAGATTGAAAAAAGTGCTGAAGTAGCTACAGCTCTTGTAGAATGTGCCTTTAAAGGGCTAGACAACTTAATTTCTCTTTACTATAGATAAAAGAAATATATTCTTTGAGCCATATGGCTAGCATCACTTTGTTGACTGGTTGGCCAAGTCTTGTAGATGAAAATGACATGAACAGTTGGTCAGATTTTCTTAAATTCTTAGTTCTGTGTAGACAGAAACATAATTGTCTGTGAATGTTTAATAAATGTAAGCAATATTCACTTTTGTTAGTAAAATTGGGAAAATATACTGGTAAATTAATAGTCTGATTGATACTGGTCTCTGACATCACCTTAGGCAAGAAGGAAGGATTGGTTCTCATTGAAACTCTATCTTTATGGAAAATCAGGGAATGAGGTTTATATGATAAAGCCTGTATTTCTGAAATCCTTCTGGCTGACGTTATTGCCACTAAAAATATAGCTTTCCAGGATAAAAGTCTCAGATCACATTCAGCTGAAGGTTCAAAAGGAGGTTGAACAATGACTTTAGCACTAAGTTGAGATCTCAAGGTGAAGTAGGATTTTGTAAGGGGGGTTTAGCAAGAGGATTCCTTTTAAGAAGGCCTTGCATAGCTTAAAAGAAGCCAAAGAATATTTTTTAAAACCATTATGGAAACTTAAAATACCAGCTAACTGAATCCGTATAGTAGACTGGGAAGCATTTGCTTTAAAAAGTAAAGCTAAAAATTCTAGGACTATATCAAAGGGCACTGAAAAAGGGTCCATATTGTTATCATGAGCCCAAAAGGTAAACATCCTCCATTTACCATCATAGAGCTTACGGGTAGCTGGCTTGTGAGAGGCTAAGCATATATGACGTATCGGAGAAGAGAGTGAGGGATGCCCGGCTATTAAGGGAACTGAAGAAACCAAGTTGTCAGTTTGAGGATCACAATGTTCGGATGGATTAATCCCTCTGGATGAGACAGAAGGTCTGGAGCTGGGTCCAGAATCAAGGTTGTTGAATCAGATAAGGCCAGAGTAAGGGGAACCATATTTGCCAAGGCCAATAAGGTGCAATAAGGATTACTTTGCTCTTCAACCTCATTGCTTTCTGTAAGAATTTCAGGATTAGTGTAATTGGGGGAAAGTCATACAGCAGTCCAGGGGGCCATATGTGGAAAACAGCATCTCTCGGTGACTCCCCAGAGGGGGGATCAGGACAAAGTAGGTGCTACACTTGTTGTTTACGGGAGAGGCAAATAGGTTGCAGCAAGCCTGGCCCCATTGACAGAAAATCCTTTCCATCATTTTTGGACTGAGACACCACTCATGAAGCAGGAGAATACACCTGCTTAGTTTGTCCACTATCACTCGCCAGAATGTGCACTGCTAGGGGTTGGAAGAAGTTGTCCACTGCCAAACTTTGAGAGCTCCTCAACAAAGGGGTTAGGATCTGGCTCCCCCCAGTTTGTTTATGTACCTACCAAACCACCAACATATTGTCTGCTTGAATCATAATTATTCCTGAAGGAAGAGCAGTCTGAAATGCTTGCAACTTCAAATGCACTGACCTTAGCTCCAGTACACTGACATGCAAGTTGGCCTCTTTGGGGGACCAAGTGCCTTGGACAGTCTTGCCCAGATAATGCCCCCACATCATCTTGGAGGTGTCCATAGTCATTATGGCTTGGGTTGTGATGGGACAAAGGGATGACCAAGAAGAATATTTTCATAATGCATCCACCAAGCTAAATCTTTTCTGCAAAGATTGGTGATCAAAATCAGGTCAGACATGGACTGGTGTAACATTGTCCTTTGAGATGCTAGCAACCATTGTAGTATCCTCATGTGGTATCTTGCTAAAGGAACTAGAGTTATAGTTGCAGCCATGGAGCTTAATGCTTTGAGAACTAGGTGAGTGAAAACTTTTCTGTTGTTGATTAGCTTCTCTACCTGAACTCTGATTTTTTTTGTGATCTCAGAGGGGCAAGAGTAGCCGTGGAAGTCTGAGTATCGAGAATGCCTCCTATGAACTCTAAATTGTGAGCTGGGATCAATTCTGAGTTTTCATAATTTACAGTTATTCCTAGGTAAGAGCAAACATGAAGTAAATGGTCTTTTGCTTCTATCAATTGATGCCTGGTTGGAGCGGTAATTAGCCTATCGTCTAGATATGGAAACATTTGGAATCCCTACAGTCTTAAGTGAGCTTCTACTACTGCCATACACTTGGTAAACACCTGGCAGCTGTGGTGAGACCAAAGGACAGAACTCTGAGTTAAAAGTGACTAGCTCCCAGCCAGAAGCGGAGGAATCTTCTGGATTGTTTGTCCATATTTACATGGTAATAAGCATCCTGAATATCTACTGAGCACATCCAATCACCTTTTTCCAAAAATGGAAGAATGGACTGTACCATGACCATCCAGAATTTGGTGTGATGAAATGATTTGTTCAATACACTTAGATCCAAAACCAGTCTCCAGTCCCCTGTCTTTCTTTGGCATAAAAAGAATCTTGAGTAAATTCCGGAGTATCTCTGGTCTGGTGGAACTCCTTGGATTTCTAAACCTGCTTGTTCCCTCTGACTGGGTGGAACGTTGGGGTTTTTCTTGCATACAAGAAGAGGAAAAGAAAAGGAAATTGTATAGCCTCTGGATATAAACCTCTGCACCCAAGCATCCAATGTTATTTATAGCCAGGCATTTTAGTGCAGGGATAAGCACCCCCAACTGCCTCCAGAGGAAGACAACTGAGCCTCCTTTGAGGAGCCCTGGTAGGATTTACCAGAGAAAAAATTCCTGAAACCCTGAGTTTGTGGGCCACCTCTGCTGCATGGTTGGTGTCTTCCATTGAAGTTACCCCCTCTGCCCCTGGGGAAGCTACCTCCATGTGTGTCCTGAAAAGGCCCTTGGGACATTTTGAACCACATTTTTGCATTGCTTCTCTGATTCCTAGAGAATGTTCATTGAGGAGTGGAAAAATGTACACCCAAAGCAGAAAGAGTCTTTCCATCTTTCTCACACTTGGATAAAGTTTCTCTAACGTTTGGACCAAATATGGACGATCTGTCCAAGGGTGCACTGATGAATGAAGGCTTAAATGGCTCTGCAAAGTCACACAGGCACATCCAGGTGTGTCTGTTAATGGCAACATCTGAACCTGCTGTTCTGGTGGTCCCTTCCCCTGCATGAGCAATCAGCCTCATGGACGAATCTGACACAGACTCCAAGGTAGCCAACTGGGAAGCCACTTTTTTGGAAGTTCTTAGAAATGGTTCATGTAAGGGTATCTGACAACTACTTAACCAGATCTCTCTGAATTCATGTGAAGTGTGCCAAGTAATTCAAGAACCTTAAGGCACAGATCAATGAAGCATAGACTGACTTTCCCAAACCTATCCATTGCCTGAGACTCTCTGTTGAGTGGATGTACAGAGAAACTCTCTTCTGCCAGTTCCTTCTTTGTGGCTGCTGCCATGAACATAGGATGAACAGCTAATCCTTTGGTCCAGAACTGTTTGTCTTCAGGGGCAGACAGAATTTTGTCAGGTCTCCTGGGGGATAGGTTCAATAGTGTCAGGATCCTTCCACACCTGCTGCAAGATCAATTGAATGAGCTTGTCAGTGAGTGGAGTCACCCAAGAGGTAGAGGGTCAACTGCCAAAGGCATGCAGGTACAATGACTCCTCAGAAGAGGGATTTTGGGACTTCCAGTTATGCCTCTGTTTCAATATTTCCAGGATGTCACCAAAGCAGACATCAGCGAGGGTGACCTTGGGGACCCCTCACCTTCATCATAGTCAGTGTCATTGGTGATCAGTTCCTCTGGGCAATCCAAATGGTTCTTCTTGCACTTTTTCTTCTTAGGGACTTCATCAGTGGGGTGATCTGGGGAGGTATGAGAAGAGGAGAGAACTGTTATCTGAGACTCCTGTGGTCTTGGCACTCGCTGACTCAATGGGAGTGCAGGATGAATATCTGGGCGTGAGGAGGAAAGGGACACTGACTCCAAAGTGGAAGGGGCCGAATGACTGATTGTGGCAGACAGAGCTCTCTCCATGGCCTCAAAAACTTGATCCCCCAGAAGAGAGAAGGGAGCCTGTTAACAAGAAAGAATGCCTCAGAACCATGGAAACTTCCTGCACTGAGGAGAAAGACTCACAGACCGAAGCCAGAGCCGAGTTGATTCATTCCAAAGCCCTAAGGTGCACAGTCAGTTCCAAACAAATAGGTGCTGACTCATGCCCCCCAGGAGCTGGAAGTACAGACTCAGCCCCATGAGGGCTCTGAATCCGAAGAGACCAAAGACCTCTGAGCAAGAGCCAGTTCCGAAGATAAGGATATCTCTGGAACTGATGCGGTTGGAACCAGATGGCTTGGAACCAAGAATGCCGATGCTTTTGAAGAAGTCAGAGGAGGAAAACCTGGAGGGGTAAAGGAAGAATCGGCTCCCATACCTGAGGGGGCTGGGGCCAAAGAGATACCTGACAACCCTCTTGCCCACAGCAACTTATTCATCAGCCTGTCCACATTATCTTCAGTTAATCTCTTGGTGGAATGGATAGAAAGGTTGGAGGGCAATTTTGGTCTTTCCAGAAAGGGCGAATTTAGCCTTCCTGCAAAGGGGTCGATAGATGATGAACATGATGCCCTCGGAAGATGCATAACAGATGTCTCATCAATTTGTTTACTTGGTGTCGAAAAAGTCAATAATAGTAGAGATGTCTGCACTGAAAGTTTTGGTGTCACAAAATTGAAATGCTCCTGCACTGAAATGCTAGGCGACAAAGACTTTGTCTGATCTGATAAACCCGGTTCCGTAGGTCCTTTCGGGACCACAGTTTTAGTACAGGAGTTGATTGGTTCTATGGGTTCTAAAGGAACCACAGACTTAGCCTTTTTCAAGGAAGGTGCCAATGGAGTAGAGGGCACTGATAGGCTTCTCTTTTTTGGTTTTTCATTAACTTTGGAAGACAAAGATGAGGAAGAAGTAGAAGACACATTGGTCTTACTATTGGCTTTGTCAGCACTGGATGAAGCCACACTGAAAACTGATTGAAGCATATCCTTCAAAATAAGTTTATTACGTCTCTCCACTAGTGCCCTGTGACTGAAACTGTGGCATACAGAGCAGTCTTCTTGAAGATGAACAGGGCCTAGGCAATAAACACATAGCGAATGTGCATCTGACACAGGAATTTTGTGCCTGCACTGCTGGCACCTTTTGATTCTAGCAACTATAGGTTTATCTGCCATACTGAGAAAATTCCTAAGATGTGTAAATAATTGACGACCATGGGCCAGTTATACAAATCATACACATGCACACACACACACACACACACACACACAGACAGAAAGCTTCAGAAACAGCAACAAAACTCACTGTAGAAAGAAGTATATATGTATGTATGTATATATATATATATATATATATATATATATATATATATATATATATATCTATATGGCTTACCATCAGTTGGTCGAACCTGACCCCATCGAATGATGGGACACTGACCCGCTTCCACAAAATCAATGTCAAATTCCGACATGGTCGAAATACAACTCGCCATAAACCTTGAAACGGGCTTTAACATGGATCGTAATGGGGGTGAGATTCGTATTTTGACAATGTTGGGTTCGACATTGTCACTGTTCGGCCTCCAGACGTCAACTGAAATGGGTTCCCCCGAGCCCACTTCGACCTTCTGATTGTCACCCTATATATATATATATATATATATATATATATATATATATATATATATATATTTTTTTTAATAGAATAATAATAAGAAGAAACAGCAGGAAGAAAAATTTTCAACAACAGGCAAGAGTACACCAAGGTGCATGGGAGAAAGAAAAACTATCAACGATGGTAGTTTAGAAATCATCAAAGTGTACGGGAAGAGAAGGAGAGGATAAATTTAAAAGAACTGTAAAGAAGTGGGTAGGTTAACAACTAAAGATAAAGAAGAAAAAAAACAAACTCTTTAAAAAATTTGAATTATATCAAAATGTTTTATTAGCTGGAGAGTAGTGGTGAATGCGTCTGTCATGAAAAGCGGCAAATGAGATCTGGGGTAACTAGGAGAGGAACATTATGGGTAAGGGTTAGGCTTGAGAGTTTCTGGCTTTTGCAAGCTGCAAATAATGGTCAAGTCAGTTCCGAGGCTTGGAAATGAACCCATATGCCGAAGATAAAATGGAAATTAACAACATCAGACTGTATCCTTTCTATTCTGTTTCTTACAGTCTTCCCTCCTTCCATTACTGCTATTATGAAATTCATAATAAATTCTGATATCCTTGATGCTATTTGCAAGACACCAGATCATTTTTGACAAGAAAGTGACAATTCTTAGAGAATTCTTTCTGCAAGTCTCAGTACTGCAGAACAAATATACTGATAGCTGCTTTCGGGATCGTGTAGTTTGCTCTTTTTTTCTATTGTTGTGCATTTGTGGAATTAGTAGATATAAGCTGGGGGAGGTGGAAGATCTCAGGTGCATGAGGGCTCGCCCAATTGTCAATTGCAAAAAAAAAACTTCCTTAGTGGTTCTTTGAAAGTGGCTTTTGGTGAATTTGTTTTACAGTTTTTCTTCTTGGAGAAATACCATTCCTAGACTCATCACCAATCCAGTTTAATTCTCTTTTAACGTGGTTTGTTCTAGTTTCAATGGGTGCTTTCACTAGCTCAGGTCTTATAAGTGTATATATTTCAAAGTGTCTTAAAATGTAAATATATCAAATTAATATTAGGAGAAGCTAAAGGGTTCACCTTTAATACATCAGTTTTGCTACAAGCATGCATGCAATGTTAATATTAACATGAAGAAGACAAAAAAACAGTGATATCAATGTATATTCCATACTGGCAGCACAGTAATGTGTATCTTTCAATGTAGTCATGGTTTGGTTTTAAATACTGTAACTGTATTTGCCCTCAAGGTCTTACCAGCAGAATCAGGGATAAAAAACTAAAAAGTAAAATCCACGACCAGTCAGCACAGGAACACAACGTACTTTAATTTAAGCGCTTTTCGGCACACAATAGATAGCCTTCATCAGAATACTAGGTACAGATAAATTCAACATATTTTATACAAAAAAAGGCACCATAATTAATCAATAAAATGGTTAAATAATTAATCAATCATTCTAAAGGCACAAATTTTAAAGGAAAAGGGTATATTACTAGAAAAGATGCACTGTTAAACTAAACAAATAGATCTCTGTAGAAATACATGTGAAACTTCCAACCATTTTATCCTAAATCAACTTCTAGTCACCTAGTAGGTACAGATGTGTGTTCATTTATACAATATGAACAAAGGCAACTAAAAGTTTCAAAGTGTAGTGGTTAAATTACTAATCATAAGAATATAAAATTCATAACTAAACTAAATTAAAAAATGATATAAAAAATAAATGAAAATAATCAAAATAAATGAATATATGTAATAATGAAAACTAGATATATATATCATATTTTCAAGACACTTCATAGGGACATACTAGTTCACTAATCCTAAACTTTATTTATTATATTTATTCAATTAATTGGGATAAATCCAGAAATAATCAGGGAAAATCAGGGACACTTTTTGAAATATTAGTATTATAAACTTACGAAACTGACATAATAAGAAAAAGTGAATTAACATGCATTTTCTGAAGTAAAAGAAGTCCATAAAAATAATTATTGTCATTATTTATTTTGTGAAGTCCACCACATTTTCTCCCAAAATCACTTGGAAGGGCAGAGGAAATTATTGAGTAAAAATCAGGGAAGTCTCTGAAAATCATTCTTACAGTAGTGCACATCATACATAGACCATGAATGTATGTAGTGCAGAAGTACGCAACAGGAAAATTATTTTAGTTTAGACACTCTAAATTGACCCTAGGTGTGAGTGTGTGACTGTGTGTGCCTTCTGTGGAAGGTTGGTTGCCAGGCGGGCAGCTCAACACTATAAAACTCCACTGCCAATCATGAGCGGACAAGTGATCCGCTGTGGCGACCCTTAACCGGGAAAAAGCCAAAAGAAGAAGAAGATACACATACAAAAGGTGCAAACTGCATGACAGAAAGAATGCATACAGCTAGCAAATTGCTTGCTGTCTTTATTCCAAAAACATTAAGTGAAATTAAGACTATCACTACTGCATTCATATTGGCTAACTTCACAACAGACATATGCAAATCAACAAACATACAAGTACATACATATATGTATAGATGCTATATACACACACATAAATTCTTATATAGACCTATATGTAGGTGTGCTAGACAAAAGCATATTATACAGTTCTTAACATATCCCTCTTCTCTTGAATCTTGAATCTTAATCACGTGTCTGCTTTTTACATAGTGCTATATACCTACTGAGACATACACCATGCACTGTAATGGCAAGTGTGCTACTTCTAAAGAGTTCTAGTTCTTTCTGCCAGAAAATAGTAAAGGCAACAAATATCAAGAATGACAGCAAATAAAGATTTAATTTTATGTAAAGGGGTAATTAGTGAAAGTTCTGAAAAATAATGTGCTGTAGAGATAGATGAACTGAAGAAATATATATTGTCTAGTTTCAGCAGGAAAAAAACCCAGCATACTAACTGTGCCTCTGTTAGACTTCTTGTTTACCACTTCTTTTTTTCTCTCCTCTAATGTAAAAAAAATGTAATTTAAATGACCAGAAAAAAACTTCTTGAAACTAAAGCGTCATGGAAATAGTTATACCACTGAATATGTAGTGGCAAATGTGTCAAATGATGTGCATTAGCTACTGCAGACTTAGTTATTAGAAAGGATAAAAGGTGTGCATTGAGCAGTGGAGCATGAAAGATGTTAAACAAATGAAGATTCAGTTTGTAAATGCACATTTTCTCCAATAAGTGCATCCACTGGAAAATGTGTTTTGCATCTGTTTACACATATTGTAGAACAGTGCCAGAAGAAAAATGTGTCGGTCATCCAGATTTTCTTGAGTAGCTACTTCCAGGTAAAGAACATTATAACAATTTTTGTTTTGCCTTTCGTACAATACCTGGTTGTCTAGATAATCATAAAAGTTCATATTCATTTCTCACTTAATCATGACTATCTTAAAAGTGCATTTATGCAGCGCTAACAGTATATTTTTCAGTGATAATCCCTTTCTGCAAAGTATAAATATGAATTTTTAAAATGTTTCTGTACTCTCTCTCTCTCTCTCTCTCTATATATATATATATATATATATATATATATATATATATAGATATATATAGATATATAGATATACATATAGGGTCTCCTTCTGTTTGTCGAAAGTACACTTCATCGACAAACAGAAGGCTGAGCCCACTTCCGCGAAAGTGCACTATATCGAAAGTGCACTTTCGCGAAAGCCGATTTGCTGAATCACTTTACAGTGGTGATAAGGGAATATATCCTTTTCCCCACTGTAGTGTGATCTCAGAGTTAGTATATTTAAGTAGGGGGGTGGGGTGTGCAGGGGAGGGCTTGTCCCCCTGCATAAATGTGATTTAGTGTTTTGTTTTTTATTTTTTTTTCCGTTATTTTGTGTTTCGCTAAAGTGCATTTTCGACAAAGTGCACTTTTGTGAAAGTGAGTTCGACGGTTTACATTTTGATGAAACGTAATTTCAATGGATCAACATAGATCCACACACATATATATATATATATATATATATATACATGTATGCACATGCCTGTTTATGTATTTGCTTTTATAATTCTTGTATATATTTTGTAATTAAAACACTTTGGTGGAGATATGAAGCCAGCACATAGCACTGCACAGAAGCAAAGAACAGCACAGGTTGTGGAAGAAGGCAGTTCAGAGACACACATAAGACTTTGGAGTAAACATAGCATGATATGCAGTGTATGCAGTGTATGGAAATGAAGGTTGAGATGCAAATGAGGAACACTGAATGTGCAAGACAATAGGCTAAAGAATATAAGCAGAAGGATCAGATGACTAGCTAAGAAATGTGGAAAAGGCATAGATATAGTTAAAAGTACAGAAAACTGTTTTTATTGCAGTCATCCCTAATGGCAGAATCTCCTTTCTTCATTCTTGTGTTGGCTTAATTCTTCTGCATCCAAAATACCAATTATTCCTTACTTTTTGAATTAAATCCCTGCTTCATCTTCATCTCTTTCCACTTTGAATTGTAGCTTTCTGCTTGTGATATGTATAAGAGCCATAACAGTGTAGCTGTAAAATCCCCCTTCAAATCAGGCAATCCTAAACCTTGTTCTGTTGGGAGAATCAACTTCTCCCACTTGACACTTGCCATCTTACCCTCCAAAATAAAATCCTTCAACTCTTTATTAATTCCTGTCCACAACTTCTCCTCTGGTTGATAATATAAAATAATGGCATTATTGATATTAAAATACAAAGATGACTCACCAATCCAACCAAGTAAAACACTACTAACTTTACCTCATTAAATGAGAGAGACCCAAGAATGGAAGATGGAGAAGGTCAAATAATCACAGTCCTGACAGGAAAACTACCAAAGCAAGAGGGAAAAGGAAAAAAGGGAAATGTTGCATCAGTCGTTTTTCCAGTCTGGACTAGGGTGGCACAGAGGTTACATTTAGTGCCTCAGAGCTGGATTCTCTACACTTGTTATTAGCTGGGATTTTGCTGAGTGCTCAGATTTCCTTTCACATCCTAAAGACATGTCACAGGTCAACAGGAGATCTGTAGTTGTGCACATGTATGATCCAGTGTGCAGGTTGGTGTGTCCTGAGACACACTGGCATCTTATTCAGGATAAAGTTCTGTGCCTTTCACTGAAAGAATGCTAGGATTAATTCCAGCTCACCAGCAGCCATGAACTAGATTAGGTGGTAATCACAAAATGAATGTGTGTGTGAGTGTGTGTGTGTGTGTGTGTGTGTGTGTGTGTGTGTGTGTGTATATATATATATATATATATATATATATATATATATATATGTATATATATATATATATATATATATATATACATATATATGTGTATATATATATATATATATATATATATATATATATATAGATGGGTCTAGGAGATTTCACTGAATGCACATTTCACTGAAACTCAAATGACTGAACACAAATCACTGAAAGCACAATTCACTGAAACACATTTCACTGAAACTTATATATGGCCTTTTCCCCACTGTAGTGCGACCCTGGAGTTAGTATATATATATATATATATATATATATATATATATATATATATAGTAAGTGGGGGGTGGTGCACCGCCCCCCACATCGGGGGGTGTAGTGGGCATAGCCCCCCACATATTTTAAGTATATATTATGTTCGGAAAAGAGTATTATATTGCAATTGCAAGTATCCATGTATATATTTCCAAATATTTAAAATATGTGGGGAGCTATGCCCCCACACCCCCCTTACTATATATACTAAGTCCAGGGTGGCACTACAGTGGGTAAAAAGCCATATATAACTTTCAGTGAAATGTGTTTCAGTGAATTGAGTTTTCAATGAATTGAGCTTTCAGTGAAAAGTGCACACTAATTTGACTTTCAGTGAAATGTCCTAGACCCATATATACATACATATATATATATATATATATATATATATATATATATATATATATATATATATATATATATATATATATATATATATATATTCCTGTTTGGTATCTACTTCTCTGAAGTACAGGCTAACACAGAAGGCCTCTGGCTAACGAAGTTCGCAGATGACTGCAAACTAGGAGCCATAGTCAAATCCCCAAATGATGTGGACATCCTACAGAAGGGCCTCGCTGAGACAGATGCCTGGTGTCAGAGCCATGGCCTCAAGCTCAATGCCAAAAAGTGCAGTGTCATCCCCTTTGGTAAAAATTCTGTACCCATGAACTACCACATAGGCAGCAATCTACTTAACACCAAATGCGTGATAAGAGACCTTGGGACCCAGGTGGACAATAGTC